>NC_064926.1:208450469-208753500 GCF_023897955.1 Schistocerca gregaria
TTAGCAGCAACACAAAAGAGGCCAGTTTCTTGATAATTAAAGCAGACTGTTTTACTTTCATCTAAATGTGTTATTGAAACCTATATAATTCATTGTATTATTATTTGAATTTACTTTCTAAATATAACACCTCCCTAACATGCATAATCTAATCATGATAATACGTAGTGGCAGACTGGGGTAATGGTGCATGAAAGACAGCGGGTGCGAATTCATGTGAAAAGAACGTCCATCTACATCTACGTACATACTCCGCAATCTACCATACGGTGCGTGGCGGAGGGTACCTCCTACCACAACTAGCATCTTTTCTCCCTGTTCCACTCCCAAACAGAACGAGGGAAAATGACTGCCTATACGCCTCTGTACGAACCCTAATCTCTCTTATCTTATCTTTGTGGTCTTTCGGCGAAATGTAAGTTGGCGGCAGTAAAATTTTATTGCAGTCAGCCTCAAATGCTGGTTCTCTAAATTTCCTCAGTAGCGATTCACGAAGAGAACGCCTCCTTTCCTCTAGAGACTCCCACCCAGTTCCTGAAGCATTTCCGTAACACTCGCGTGATGACCAAACCTACCAGTAACAAATCTAGCAGCCCGCCTTTGAATTGCTTCTATATCCTCCCTCAATCCGACCTGATAGGGATCGCAAACGCTCGAGCAGTATTCAAGAATAGGTCGTATTATTGTTTTATAAGCGGTCTCCTTTACAGATGAACCACATCTTCCCAAAATTCTACCAATGAACCGAAGACGACTATCTGCCTTCCCCACAAATGCCATTACGTGCTTGTCCCACTTCACATCGCTCTGCAATGTTACGCCCAAATATTTAATCGACGTGACTGTGTCAAGCGCTACACTACTAATGAAATATTCAAAGATTGCATGATTCTTTTTCCTATTCATCTGCATTAATTTACATTTATCTATATTTAGAGTTAGCTGCCATTCCTTATACCAAACACAAATCCTGTCCAAGTCATCTTGTATCCTCTTACAGTCACTCAACGATGACACCTTCTCGTACACCACAGCATCATCAGCAAATAGCCGCACATTGCTATCCACCCTATCCGAAAGATCATTTATGTAGATAGAAACAACAGCGGACCTACCACACTTCCCTGGGGCACTCCATATGTTGCCCTCACCTACGATGAACACTCACCATTGAGGACGACGTACTGGGTTCTATTACTTAAGAAGTCAATTGATGAGACTGAAATGTTCATTTTCCATTGCGTTGTCACTATCTAATCCAACATCGCTTCCTAAATTGTCCTCAAACGATTTTAAAACAGTATCCCCAAAGTCAGGGTCCGTTAAACATTAACAGCAGATGAAAACCTGGCTATTGAATCCATGACAGTCTCAGAACCGTTAGCACGAAAGAAGCATTAATACACTGAAGAGCCAAAGAAACTGGTGCACCTGCCTAATAACTTGCAGAGCCCCTGCAAGCACGCAGAAATGCCGGAACACGATGTGGCAAAGACTCGACAATGTCTGAAGTAGTCCTCGAGTGAATTGACGTCGTGAATCCTGCAGAGCTATCCATAAATCTTTTCTTCTGAACAGCATATTGCAAGGCATCCCAGATATGCTCAGTAATGTTCATGTCTGGGGAGATTAATGGCCAGAGGAATTGTTAAACTCAGAAGAGTGTGCCGGCCGAAGTGGCCGTGCGGTTCTGGCGCTGCAGTCAGGAGCCGCGAGACCGCTACGGTCGCAGGTTAGAATCCTGCCTCGGGCATGGATGTGTGTGATGTCTTTAGGTTAGTTAGGTTTAACTAGTTCTAAGTTCTAGGGGACTGATGACCACAGTAGTTAGGTCCCATAGTGCTCAGAGCCATTTGAACCATTTTTTTCAGAAGAGTGTTCCTGGAGCCACTATGTAGCAATTCTGGACGTGTGTTGTGTCGCATTGCCCTGCTGGAATTGCCCAAGTCCGCCGGAATGCACAATGGATATGAGCGGATGCAGGTGATCAGACAGGATGCTTATGTACGTGTCACCAATCAAGAGTCATATCTAGACGTATCAGCGGTCCCATATCACTCCAACTGCACACGCCCCACACCATTACACAGTCTCCACAAGCTTGAAGAGTCCTCTGCTGACATGCAGGGTCCATGGATTCATGAGGTTGTCTTCAAACCTGTTCATCCATTCGGTACAGTCTGAAACGAGACTCGTCCAATCATACAGGTAACATGTTTACAGTCGTCAACAGTCGAATGTCGGTGTTGACGGGCCCAGGCGAGGCGTAAAGCTTTGTGAAGTGCAGTCATCAAGGGCATACGAGTGGACCTTAGACTCCGAAAGCCCATATCGATGATGATTCGTTCAATGGTTCACACACTGACATTTGTTGATGGCCCAGCATTGAAATCTGCAGCATTTTACGGAAGGATTGCCTTCTGTCACATTGTACGATTCTCTTCAGTCGTCGTTAGTTCCGTTGTTGCAGGATCTTTTTCCGGCAGCTGCGACTTCGCAGATTTGTTGTTTTACCAGATCCCTGATATTCACGGAACACTCGCGAAATGGTTGTACAGGAAAATCCCCACTTCATCGCTACCTCGGAGATGCTGTGTTCCATCGCTCGTGCGCCGACTATAAAACCACGTTTAAACTCACTTAAAACTAATCTGCCAATGTAGCAGCAGTAGCCGATCTAACAACTGCGTCAGATACTTGTTGTCTTATATAGGCTCTTCCGACCGCAGGTCCGTATTCTGTCTGTTTACATATCTCTGTATTTGAATGCGCAGGCCTATACCAGTTCCTTTGGCGGTTCAGTATAGTATAGTTCCACGTCACAGTCAGATGGCTACTGATAAAGCTCGGCGGCTTCGGGAAAGAACAGCTGGACAACACCGTAATCTCCTATCCCACCCGTATGCATTAACAACAGAGTAACGATAAAGGCTAGTCCCCTGAGAGACCGCACCTGGCACCTTACGTGTTTTAAAGCTGCAGAGTTTTATAAAAAGAACATTTAGATGTTCTTTCCTGAAACTAAAGCATGTTCACTAATAAGTGTCAGATAGAGTACAACCTATTCTCAGAACTTGAGAACAGCTTTGTCTTCTCAGAACTGGAAGCGCGATGTTTTGGAAGTTTGGGAAGCGACAAAAGGGAATGCAGTGGCGAGGAGAGGCGTGGCCCAGCAGGGCCGGCGTCGACGTGGGCGTCGCCGGGGCCCACGTGCCATTGTTTGGCCGCCGTTACGGCGCGGCGGTTCGCGAAGCCGGCCGGCTGGCTGACGCAACCTTCACCGGCCACCAACGGCCGCCAACCGCTCCATCCGCGAGGCGACCGTCGGTTTAAAAAGCTGCCTGGGCAGGTGGCCCAGCGCCTTCAGCGTGGGCCAGAAGCTGCACGCTTTCTGGCTATCACATCAGCGAATGTTGATATTAGCAATATTTTATGGAGACGCTGTGCAGCTTTAATGAATGTTAAGAACTGCACTGAAAGGCCTCAGTCGAAACAAGGCCCCCGGAGTAGACAACATTCCATTGGAACTACTGACGGCCTTGGGAGAGCCAGTCCTGACAAAACTCTACCATCTGGTGAGCAAGATGTACTAGACAGGCGAAATACCCTCAGACTTCAAGAAGAATGTAATAATTCCAATCCCAAAGAAAGCAGGTGTTGACAAATGTGAAAATTACTGAACTATCAGTTTAATAAGTCACAGCTTCAAAATACTAACGCGAATTCCTTACAGACGAATGGGAAAACTGGTAGAAGTCGACCTCGGCGGAGATCAGTTTGGATTCCGCAGAAATGTTGGAACACGTGAGGCAATACTGACCCTATGACTTACCTTAGAAAATAGATTAAGGAAACGCAAACCTACATTTCTAGCATTTTTACACTTTAGAGAAAGCTTTTGACAATGTTGACTGGAATACTCTCTTTCAAATTCTAAAGGTAGCACGGGTAAAATACAGGGAGCGAGGGGCTATTTACAATTTGTACAGAAACCAGATGGCAGTTATAAGAGTCAAGGGACATGAAAGGGAAGCAGCGGTTGGGAAGGGAGTGAGACAGGGTTGTAGCCTGTCCCCGATTTTATTCAATCTGTATATTGAGCAAGCAGTAAAGGAAACAAAAGAAAAATTCGGAGTAGGTATTAAAATCCATGGAAAAGAAATAAAAACGTTGAGGTTTGCCGATGACATCGTAATTCTGTCAGAAACAGAATGGATAGTGTCTTGAAAGGAGGGTATAAGATGAACATCAACAAAAGCAAAACGAGGATAATGGAATGTAGTCGAATTAAGTCTGGTGATCTGAGGGAATTAGATTAGGAAATGAGACACAGTAAAGGAGTTTTGCTATTTGTGGAGCAAAATAACTGATGATGGTCGAAGTAGAGAGGATATAAAATGTAGACTGGCAATGGCAAGGTAAGCATTTCTGAAGAAGAGAAATTTGTTAACATCGAGTATACATTTAAGTGTCAGGAAGTCGTTTCTGAAAGTATTTGCGTGGAGTGTAGCCGTGTATGGAAGTGAAACATGGACGATAATTAGTTTGGACAAGAAGAGAATAGAAGCTTTCGAAATATTGTGCTAAAGAAGAATGCTGAAGATTAGATGGGTAGATCACATAACTAATGAGCAGGTACTGAATAAAATTGGGGAGAAGAGGAGTTTGTGGCACAACTTTACAAGAAGAAGGACCGGTTGGTAGGACTTGTCCTGAGGCATCAAGGGATCACAAATTTAGCATTGGAGGGCAGTGTGCAGGGTAAAAATCGTAGAGGGAGACCAAGAGATGAACACACTAAGCAGATTCAGATGGATGTAGGTTGCAGTAAGCACAGGGAGATGAGGAAGCTTGTACAGGATAGAGTAGCATGGAGAGCTGCATCAAACCAGTCTCAGGACTGAAGACCACAACAACAACAACAACAACAAGAACTGCAGGTCTGACGTTGGGTTGATAATGAAGTACGACTAAAGAAAAATCAAGACACGTTCACAGGATTCGTCGACCTGGAAAAAGTGTTAGACAACGTCAAATGGTGCAAGATGTTCGAAATCCTGAGGAAAATAGGGATAAGCTATAGCGAGAGACGGATAATATGCAACATGTACAAGAGACAAGAGGAAAAAATAAGAATCGAAGACCAGAACGAAGTGCTCAGAATAAAAAGATTTTAAGACAGGGATGTAGTCTTTTGCCCCTACAGTTCAGTCTAAATATCGAAGAAGCAATAATGGAAATAAAAGAAACGTTCAAGAGCGGAATTAAAATTCAAGGTGAAAGGATATCAATGATAAGAGTCGCTGATGATATTGCTAACCTAAGTGAATGAGAAGAAAAGTTACAGGATATGCTGAATGGAATGAAATGACTCAAATGGCTCTGACCACTATGGGACTTAACCTCTGTGGTCATTAGTCCCCTAGAACTTAGAACTACTTAAACCTAACTAACCTAAGGACATCATATACATCTATGCCCGAGGCAGGATTCGAACCTGCGACCGTAGCTGTCTTGCGGTTCCAGACTGAAGCGCCCAGAACCGCACAGCCACACCGACCGGCTGAATGGAATGAACAGACTACTGAATACAGAATATCGATTGAGAGGAAATCCAAGAAAGACGAAAGTAATGAGAAGCAGCAGTAATGAGAACAGCGAGAAGCTTAACATCAAGAGTGATGGTCACGAAGTAGATGAAGTTATGGAGCTCTGCTACCTAGGCAGCAAAATAACACATGACGGACGGAGCAAAGAGGACATCAAAATCAGACTAGCACTAGCGAAAAGGCCAGTCCTGCCCAATAGAATTCTACTAGTATCAAACATACCTCTAGGCCTTAATTTCAGAAAGAAATGTCTGAGAATCTACGTTCGTATCACAGCATTGAATAGTAGTTAAACATGGACTGTGCGAAACTGTAAAGCGTTTGAGGATAGGTGCTACTGAAGAATGTTGAAATTTAGATGGTCTGATAAGGTAAGAAATAAAGAGGTTCTCTGCAGAATCGGCGAGGAAAGGAATATACGGAAAACACTGAAGAGAAGAACGGACAGGATGACAGAACATCTGTTAAGACGCCAGGGAATACCTTAAAAAAAAAAAAGGGTTCAAATGGCTCTGAGCGCTATGGGACCTAACTACTGTGGTCATCAGCCCCTAGAACTTAGAACTACTCAAACCTAACTAACCTAAGGACATCAGACACATCCATGCCCGAGGCAGGATTCGAACCTGCGACCGTAGCAGCCGCGCGGTTCCGGACTGCGCGCGTAGAACCGCTAGACCACCGCGGCCGGCAATACCTTCCATGGTACTAGAGGGAGCTGTAAAGGGGATAAACAATAGAAGAAGACAGAGATTGGAATACATCCGGAAAATAAAATGAAGACTAGGTTGCAATGGTTCAAATGGCTCTGAGCACTATGGGACTTAACATCTATGGTCATCAGTCCCCTAGAACTTAGAACTACTTAAACAACTAACCTAAGGACATCACACAACACCCAGTCATCACGAGGCAGAGAAAATCTCTGACCCCGCCGGGAATCGAACCCGGGAGTGGGGAGCGAGAACGCTACCGCACGACCACGAACTGCGGACCGTAGGTTGCAAATGCTACTTTGAGATGAAGAGGTTGGCATAGAAGAGGAATCTGTGGCGGGCCACATCAAACCAACCAGAAGACACACGAAAAAAAGAGGTGCATTACGCAATACATAGCTGTAAAGGTATATTTCATTAGAGACGATGGATTTCGGTCACGGATCAGACAATCATATGGCCCAAAAACTACGCGTTTGCGTAATTGCCATAACATTTATCAAACGTTCATATTTTCGTCATTCTCTTGAGGGTATGAGTATACCAAACAAATAAGTTTATAAGGTGAAATGAACAGAACGTTGGGTACTTACAGCCAATATAAATGATGGAACAATCATCTGGCAACTGTTATGCCCTCTTTCTCCCATCCAACACTCTTGAAGATGTAAATGCAGAAGGCAGTGGTTCTATGGTGTACGAAGTGCTACGCTAATGATTAGGTCGTTGCAGCAAACAGTGAAGAGGACATACCCTACAAGCTTTTTAAGTTGTTTGAAAAGTATAAAATGTGGGGTTTGAAAATTAGTTTTGAGCAGATGAAATAACCGTGTTACAGACAGAAGGAGAGTAACTTGGACATTGGCAGACATCTTATTAAAATGTGTAAATAGTTTACGTACCTCGGCAGTATGCTATCATGTGATGGAATATGTGACAGAGATACTCAACAACGGATCAGGCAGGGAAGGGCGGCTATCCAAAAATTAAATCCAGTGCTTTGGTCCTCAAAAATGAGTTTAAATCCATTGTGGAGCCAATACCAAACTATGAGAGTGAGCTCTGGGTGAGCCGTGGTAAAATTTGCTGTTTAGAGCGCGCCGCAGCGCGTAGTGTAAAGCACTCGCCCTCCGTTTCTGGCGGTGGCGCCGCTGTGGCTGTCGCAGCTTTGGTGTCACTCTGGTAGAAAAGGGGAAGGTTGCCTGTTCAAGTGCATTTAAGAAGCGCTACAAGCTCTCCAGTCGGTCAGTTGGTCAGACAAGTCAGTGTGGGTCTGTCTCTCGTCCGCATTTGTGAGGCAGTCAGCGTCTGTCTGTCGTCCGGAGTGCTAGTATGTGTTAGGTCGCCAGTCTGCTCGAGTTTGTTCAAGCAATGGTCATTGGCGGTTGGATCAATCGGTTGGTCTATCTTGAGCGTCGGCACATGTGAGGTCGCCACGTCAGTCCAGTGGCCCGCGCCGTATAGCGAGGGGTAGTGGCTTCGCGGCCAACACGAGAGCAACAGGAGCCAACCCACGACATCGGTCTGACCGGTGTGAGCTGCGACGCCGTGGGACGGGAGATCGGGGCGCCTTCCTGCGTCCGTTGAAGCGGCTGGCAGCGGACCGTTCGGGAGAGTGTTTTGGGGGTGCTGCGCCGGGTCTTCGCCAGAAATCGCACTTTATTAGAAGTTAAGTGATTGGTGATATGTTCTGTGATTTACTCTTGTTAAATTCTACTTGTTTTCTTGGTCAGTCTCTCGTCCCCAGCTTGCTCGTCTGTCTCTCGTTCGCGTTTGTTGGGCAGTTAGTGTCTGTCTGTCGGTCTGCCGTACGTTAACAGCTGCCTCTGTCATGTTTGTCGGATTCGGTGTTAACGAATTTTCTGCTTGAAGTGTAACGGCCGAATACCTGGATTATGTTTTTATCTTGCCTATCATCTTGAGAGGCGGTATATGTGTAATGTAGAGCATGTTTGGCCAACCTTGTATATTTTATGTAAGACTGCATTACATGGGTTTTTACTTAAATGGTCATTTTAGTATCTTTTAATGTTAGTGTTTTGTACTATTTCCATCCCTCCTACAGGGTGCATAGTTTATGTGCTTGTGTGAGTTGTTAAAATTTTTAGTTTAAAGTAATATGATGTGTTGCAGATTTACACCAGTGTAGTCTTTCAGGGGTTGTTGTGAGCGGTCGTGACTACGGCCGTGTCAAAAGGGAGCGGCAAGGTTCTCAGCCCGAAGGCTCATACACTCAAAACTTTATCCCTTTCTGCCTCCGAATAAATTGTAGCTTTATGTTTAGAGGGTGCTTTCTGCTTATAATTTTAAATCTGTTTCTAAAAAAAGAAAAGAAGGCCTTTTGTTGACAGAAATTTGATTTGTTTTCATCAGTTACCCACTGGCAACTACTTCCACGCTCACATAGTGTGATTAAATGTGTTAATGTTCTTGATGAATCACTAGTAAATAAAATAAATTCTTAAGTATATTCTTAAGAAAAAGTTTTGAAAGTAAATTCACGGTTCACTGGGAACTAAAAGAAAGAAGTAGAAAGAGACTTACAGCTTTAGAATTGGCTCACTTGAGGATAGCATGTAAAATTTGCCGACTTGAGCACATAAGAAATGAGGAAATAAGCGAAAGGGCGCAGGTTCATTATAGTATTGTTGAGAGAATACAAGGAACGACAGTTAGGATGGTTAGGGAATGCCAAAAGAATGGAAGAAAGATGGCCCAAGAGAGTAATTTCATGGCAACCTCCGAGGAAGGTCATGGAAAGAGTGCAACATCATCTGCATACGTACTCTGCAAGCCACCCTACTGTGCCTGGTGGAGAGTGCCCTGTTGCACTACTAGTCATTTCCGTTCCTGTTGCTCTCGCAAACGGAGCGAGGAAAAAAGACTATCTATAAGTCTCTGTATGAGCCCCATTTCTCTTATCTTCGTGGTTCTTACGGGAAAGATAGGTTGGCGGCAGCGGAATCGTTCTGCGGTCAACTTCTGTTCTAAGAATTTTCTCAACAGTGTTCCTCCAAGTAAGGTCGTCTTCAATCCAGGGATTTCCATTTGAATTCCCAAAGCAACTCCGTAATTCTTGCGTGCTTCTCGAACCTAGCAGTAACAAACCTAGCTGAATTCCATCGATGTCTTCGTGTAACCCGACCTGGTGCGGCTCCCAAACACTAACGCAGTACTTAAGAATAAAATTAGAATTATATTGATACCTTAAACTGCTGATGGGCATTGATATATATCAACGGGGACAGGTTAAAATGTGTGCCCCGACCGGGACCCGAATCCGGGATCTCCTGCTTACATGGCAGACGCTCTATCCATCTTTTTTTTTATTTTCATCTCATTTTCATCTATATTGTTCGTTGAATTTGTTGGGGGCGGACGTCTTTTTGTGTTCTACTTTGATCCATTCACTCAGTTTTTTGGTACAGAGGGTAGCTAACCCTCTGACCGAACACGCTGAGCTACCGTGCTGGCGTCCATCTGCGCCACCGAGGGCAGAGAGGATAGCGCGACTGCAGGGACTATCTCGTGCACGCCTCCCGTGAGACCCACATTCTCGCCTTGTATGTCCACACACTGCATTCGTAGTGTCCCACCCCAACACACTCATTACTCGTGGAAGACATTCTTGCCAAGTCCCGTAAGAGTTCGGGAAATATGTGTGCATCCGCACAGAAGAAGGAGGTCACGGCTGGTACTGCCAAATATACTTAAAAGGTATATGGTGTCTGTTCCTTCGGACATGTCCGAAAGAACAGACACCATATTCGTATAAGCATATACTTAAGAATGGGTCGCATTGGCGTACTACATGCGGTCTTCTTTACAAATGAACCATACTTTCTCAAAAGTGTTCCAATACACTGAAGTCGACCATTGGCCTTCCCTACTACAATCCTCACATGTTTCCCATTTCGTATCGCTTTGGCGAAGACGTACCAAAGAAGCGATGGAGTGAACAGGAATATAAGGAGATGAAGAACGACGAGATCGAGGCGTTTGGCAACAGAAATACAGGATGCTCCGACAGCTGCAGGACCCCCAGAGGAAGAAGAAGAAATTTCGCCCCTCTTGTAAAATCTGTCACTGACACGTGTCGAGCTTCTCGGCAAAGCTGTCACGCGTGCTAAATATCCCGTGACGAAATGCGCCGTTCTTCTGTTTATTCTATGTGAGAACGGTTCCAGACTGGCGTGCAGTACTCGAGAATCGGTCGAACGAATGTCTTGTAAGCCATTTATTTCGTTGACGAACTGCATTTTAATAATATTCTTCCAGTTGAAGCCTAGATTCAGCTCTTGCTAATAGTTGTGTGTGGTCACTCCACGCTAGATCACTTCGGGCAGTTAGACTCATATACTGTATTTTACTGTTCTTACTATTTCTAGTGATTTACCGCCAACAGTGTAAGCAAACAGTAATTCATTTCTTTGCCTATTCATGTGCAATATAGTTCGAATTATTTAAGTTCAGAATCAACTGCTAGTCCCTGCATCAACCACCAATCATGCATTTCGCAAGTAGAGGACAATGAAGCAAACAAATAATCATAATAATCCAGAAAACGAAGGTTTCCTCGATACGACTGGGCACGTAGACACCTTATAACAGAGTTCCCAAGGATCTGAACTGCAGATATACACTTGAGCACAAACGCATTACAATAAAGGTTCCACACGGCCACCGTTCATGTGAAGGCACGTCTCCTCATCGATACCTGTACGTTCAGAAATCCTAGACGTGTTCCAAATGCCTTTTTAACCATTCAAAATGCGTGTCTGAAGGTCATCGAGACCATCAAAATGGCTGGAAAACACCAAAGCTTTTAAATTTCCCCACACAACAAAGTGTCGGCAGCCTGAATGGCCATGGTATTGACAAGCCACTACTCGATGCCGAAACGCTGTTTACCAGTACTTAAGTATGACAAAATCAGACGAGGACAGTTTATCAGTTTGTGACTTACACCTTACGTGCAGTGTTCAAAATGAATGTAGCCTTAGACAGTAACAATGTTGTAACATTGGCATGACTGCACTTGGCCTTACGTCGTATCAGGAAAACCCTTGATTTCCAGTCCTATGTTTAATAGGATTGAAACTTCCTGGCAGATTAATCTCATTCTTTACTAGGATTATTTGCTTGTTGCGTTCTCATCTATTCGCCCCTTTTATTTGTATTCTATAATAGCTAATCCTACCCAGTCTTGGGCATAACTCCCTTGTAAACAATTTGGTGGTGTATCTTTTACAATAACCTAAACGTTGTGGAGGGTTTAATTTTTCAGAGGGATATAACACTGCCCCTATCGATGGTTTTTATGAAACCTGTAGCACTTTCAAAAGTCACCCGCGTAATTTTCATATTGTCTCGCTCACAATGAACAAACTGTTAGTCCTACAGAAAAAAATCTTTTTGAAGGTAATTTAATTTAGTTAAATTTTTTAGTGGGATACATTTTCGCTGGAGGCCAATTTCCGACTATTCAAGGAAAACGCGTTCGATGGTCACTTTTGTGTGCTTTTCTCGAATAATTCGAAAGTATGGCCTCTGGCAGGAATGTATTCCAGTACAAGACCGAACTACATAATTACAGTGAATTTCCTACAAAAAGATGCCTTTTTTAGGATTAATAGTTTAATTAAATGAAATGTCGTGTGACTAGGGCCTCCCGTCGGGTAGACCGTTCGCCGGGTGCAAGTCTTTCGATTTGACGCCACTTCGGCGACTTGCGCGTCGATGGGGATGAAATGATGATGATTAGAACATCACAACACCCAGTCCCTGAGCGGAGAAAATCTCCGACCCAGCCGGGAATCGAACCCGGGCCCTTAGGATTGACATTCTGTCGCGCTGACCGCTCAGCTACCGGGGGCAGACTAATAGTTTAATAGTTTGCACATAGCGAGCGAGAGAATATGAAAATCTTGCACGTGGTGTTTGAAGGCGTTGCGGGTTGCATAAAGCCCAGAGGTAGAAGTAGCTCAATCACGCCGTATATACTATATCGGGTGATTTTCAAGTAGTAGCGGAGAGAAATGTCTCCTGAAGGTTGTAAGAGAAAGGAAAAAGAACTGGTTGGGACATTCATTGAGAAGGGAGTGCTTGCTAGCACATGCTTTGGAAGGATTGGTTTGTGGGAGAGGTTTTTTTACAGAACTGTGGGCCGTGCGACCAATTTCATCCAGTACCCATCATGATAGCCAATCATGTAACTGTACGGTCGGCCATCTGACCACACAAGGGTCGCGCTGTAGATGTCCAAGCTGTCACCACTGTGTGCATGCCTTTCCATTTGGGGACACCGCGACTCCGACCACTGGCGACCAAGCCTTGATGCCTTGACTCTGACCCACGTGGGGAGCCTTCGTTCGGAGCAGGTGGCTTCATAGTGAATATTTGCCGTCATGAAGCGACCGAAGTTACTGCAGCAGTCTCTTCACACAGGCCGCAATAAGAACTTCTTGATCACACCATGGGAGGAAAGCAAAGCCCAGCGATTTGCACACATTTACTCCCCGCACTTCCTCGTTTGCGCTACAACACACGGATGGTTGCTTCTCTCTGCTAAGCCAATTTTCTTTGTGGAGAAAACTGAAAACTTTTTAGGAGAACTTTCTTCCCTTAGTACCTTACAAAGAACTCCCATCTTAATTAAGACATCGTATTCCATCCTTGTCTCGAGCGCATAATTCCACTGTGAACAACTTGGCGATGTACCTTCTATCATAACACTCCATAAGAACCTAAACATGGTGTAGGGTTTACACTGATGAGCCAGAACGTTATGACCACTGCTCATCGCGACACTGGATGCCGCCTAGCGGTGTTGCGGGCACGTGATGCGGTAACAAAAGTATATAAGCGGAGTAGACATGCATGGGGGTCACCTAGCAAAGATATAGGCTGCAAATGGGTAAATCCATTTGGATAAGCGACTTTGACATAGGGCAGATTATTATTACGCAGTCTGTGAACGAGTATCTAGAAAACGGAGAAGCTGGTCTAATGTTCACATGCTACTGTCGTGAGAATCTATGGAAAGAGGTTATACAGTGAAACTGCCACTAGGCGCTAAATGGTTTGACATCCACAACTCTTCACAGAGCATGCGTTTGGAAGCTTGTCTGCTCTATAAAACAGGATAGATGGTGACCTGCGGCATCTCTGCCGAAAGAGTACAATGCTGGGGCATGCACATATGTTTAGCAGCACACCGTTCGTTGTAGGCAATGGAGCTCCACAGCAGATCACCCCTATGTGTTCACATGTTGACCTAACTATATCGTCAGTTACGATTGCAATGGACACGGGACCATCTGGATTCAACCGTCGATCAATGGAAGCTGACAGCTCGTCGCATGTATCACATTTTTGCTACACTACGTCGCTGGTCGTCTCCACAAACGCCGTCATCGACATAAACGTCGGCTCGAAACGTGCAACGCACCATGGATGCAAGCTGGTGGGGGCAGTATTATGCTATGGAAGGCATTCTCTTACGCTAGTATTGCATCTGTGATAGTAACCGAAGACACACTGACACCTGCGAACCACTTGCATCCTGCTTGGTGTCTTCCCCAACTGCGATGTCACCTTTCAGCAGTATAATTGTCGGTGGTTTCGGCTCCACAACCGTTCTATAGTTGTTGATGAGCATTATAGTAAGCTCACGTCTCAGCGACCAGATTCACCCGATGTAAATCCTATGGAACCCATCTGGGTCGCGCACACAAATCAGGGGCCCGTTATTTACGGGAATTACATGACCTGTGCGTAGATATCTAATGCCCCATACCTCCACAAACCTACCAAAAAACTGTCGGATCCCTGATATGCAAAAGCAGTGATTATTTCGTTCCAAAGATGGACAATAAAAGTTATTAAGCAGGTGGTCATAGTGTTTTGGCTCATCAATGCTTTTTTCACCAACACACGACGCTGCAGGGCTCGTTCCACATCCTTATGTTTTATCACAATACGGATGAATGGAATAAGAAATAAATAAAAAAATGAAGAACTACGCTAACACTTGTTTGTTGTTGTTGTTGTGGAGACTGGTTTGATGCAGTTTCCCATGCTACTCTGTATTGTGCAAGATTCTTCATCTCCCAGTACCTACTGCAGCCTAAATCCTTCTGAATCTGCTTAGTGTATTCATCTCTTGGTCTCCCTCTACGAATTTAACCCTCCACGCTGCCCTCCAGTACTAAATTGGTGATCCCTTGATGCCTCATAACATGTCCCACCAACCGATCCCTTCTTCTTGTCAAGTTGTGCCACAAACTCCTCTTCTCCCCAATTCTATTCAATACCTCCTCATTAGTTATGTGATCTACCCATCTAATCTTCAGCATTCTTCTGTAGCACAACATTTCGAAAGATTCTATTCTCTTCTTGTCTAAACTATGTTTCACTTCCATACATGGCTACACTCCACACAAATACTTTCAGAAACGGCTTCCTGACACTTAAATCAATACTCGATGTCAACAAATTTCTCTTCTTCAGGAACGCTTACCTTGCCATTGCCAGTCTACATTTTATATCCTCTCTACTTCGACCATCGTCAGTTATTTTGATCCCCAAATAGCAAAACTCCTTTCCTGTGTCCCATTTCCTAATCTAATTCCCTCAGATCACCCAACTTAATTCGACTACATTCCATTATCCTCGTTTTGCTTTTGTTGATGTTCATCTTAAATCCTCCTTGCAAGACACTGTCCATTCCGTTCAACTGCTCTTCCAAGTCCTTTGCTGTCTCTGACAGAATTACGATGTCATTGGCGAACCTCAATGTTTTTTTTTTTTTTTTATTTCTTCTCCATGTATTTTAATATCTACTCCGAATTTTTCTTTCATTTCCTTTACTCCTTGCTCAATATACAGATTGAATAGCATCGGGGAGAGGCTACAACCCTGTCTCATTCCCTTCCCAACCACTGCTTCCTTTTAATGTCCCTCAACTCTTATAATTGCTATCTGCTTTCTGTACAGATTGTAAATAGCCTTTCGCTCCCTGTATTTTACCCCTGCCACCTTCAACATTTGAAAGAGAGTATTCCAGTCAACATTGTCAAAAGCTTTCTCTAAGTCTACGAATGCTAGAAACGTAGGTTTGCCTTTCCTTAATCAATTTTCTAAGATAAGTTGTAGGGTCAGTATTGCCTCACATGTTACAACATTTCTATTGAATCCAAACTGATCTTCCCCGAGGTCGGCTTCAACCAGTTTTTCCATTTGTCTATAAAGAATTCACGTTTGTATTTTGCAGCTGTGACTTTTTAAATTAATAGTTCGGTAATTTTCACATCTTTCAACATCGGCTTTCTTTGTGATTGGAATCATTATATTCTTCTTGAAGTCTGAGGGTATTTTGCCTGTCTCATACACCTTGCTCACCAGATGGTAGAGTTTTGTCAGGACTGGCTCTCCCAAGGCTGTCAGTTGTTCTAATGGAATGTTGTCTACTGCCGGCCCTTGTTTCAACTTAGGTCTTTCAGTGCTCTGTCAAACTCTTCACGCAGTATCATATCTCCCATTTCATCTTCATCTACCTCCTCTTCCATTTCCATAATATTGTCCTCAAGAACATCACCCCTGTATAGACCCTCTATATACTCCTTCCACCTTTCTGCTTTGCCTTCTTTGCTTAGAACAGGGTTTCCATCTGAGCTCTTGATATTCATGCAAGTGGTTCTCTTTTCTCCAAAGGACTCTTTAATTTTTCTGTATGCAGTATCTGTCTCTCCTCTCATTAGATAAGCCTCTGCATCCTTACATTTGTCCTCTAGCCATCCCTGCTTAGCCATTTTGCACTTCCTGTCAATCTCATTTTTGAGACATTTGTATTCCTTTTTGCATGCTTCAC
Source organism: Schistocerca gregaria (assembly GCF_023897955.1). Classification (NCBI taxonomy): domain Eukaryota; kingdom Metazoa; phylum Arthropoda; class Insecta; order Orthoptera; family Acrididae; genus Schistocerca; species Schistocerca gregaria. Next base: position 208,466,666 of record NC_064926.1, read on the forward strand.
TTACTTCATTTTTGTATTTTCTCCTTTCATCAATTATGTTGAGTATATCTTCTGTTACCCAAGGATTTCTACTAGCCCTCGTCTTTTTACCGACTTCAACCTCTGCTACCTTCACTATTTCATCCCTCAAAGCTACCCATTCTTCTTCTACTGCATTTCTTTCCCCCATTCCTGTCAATTGTTCCCTTGTGCTCTCCCTCAAAATCTGTACAACCTCTGGTTCTTTCAGATTATCCAGGTCCCATCTCCTTCAATTCCCACCTTTCTGCAGTTTCTTCAGTTTTAATCTGCAGTTCATAATCAATAGATTGTGGTCAGAGTCCACATCTGCCCCTGGAAATGTATTACAATTTAAAATCTTGTTACTAAATCTCTGTCTTACCATTGTATAATCTATCTGAAACCTTTTAGTATCTCCAGGGTTCTTCCATGTATTCAACCTTCTTTCATGATTCTTGAACCAAGTGTTAACAATGATTAAGTTATGCTCTGTGCAAAATTCTACCAGGCAGCTTCCTCTTTCATTTCTTAGCCCCAATCCATATTCACCTGCTACGTTTCCTTCTCTTCCTTTTTCTACTGTCAAATTCCAGACACCCACGACTATTAAATTTTCATCTCCCTTCACTACCTGAATAATTTCTTTTATCCCATCATACATTTCATCAATTTCTTCATCATCTGCAGATCTAGTTGCAATATGAACTTTTACTACTGTAGTAGGCATGGGCTTTGTGTCTATCTTGGTCACAATAATGCATTCACTATGCTGCTTGTAGTAGCTTACCTGCACTCTTATTTCTATATTCATTATTAAACCTACTCCAGCATTACCCATATTTGATTTTGTATTTATAACCAAAAGTCTTGTTCCTCCTGCCACCGAACTTCACTAATTCCCACTATATCTAACTTTAACCTATCCATTTCCCTTTTTAAATTTTCCAACCTACATGCCCGATTAAGGGATCTGACATTCCACTCTCCTATCCGTAGAACGCCAGTTTTCTTTCTCCTGATAACGATGTCCTCTTGAGTAGTCCCTGCCAGGAGATTCTAATTTACCTCCGGAATATTTTACCCAAGAGGACGCCATCGTCATTTAGTGCTGCGTGCCCTCGGGAAAAATTACAGCTGTAGTTTCCCCTTGCTTTCAGCCGTTCGCAGTACCAAAACAGCAAGGCCGTTTTGGTTAGTGCTACAGGGCCAGATCAGTCAATCACCCAGACTGTTGCCCCTGCAACTACTGAAAAGGCTGCTGCCCCTCTTCAGGAACCACACATTTGTCTGGCCTCTTAACGGATACCCATCCGTTGTGGTTGCACCTACGGTACAGCTATCTGTATCATTGAGGCATGCAAGCCTCCCCACCAACGGCAAGGTCCATGGTTAAGGAAGAGAAAGATCCCCTCCAAATGTTGCGTACTTTGAGACCACTTGATAAAAAAGTTGACACCAGAGTATTCATATTAGCTTTTGAAGGGGATTCGTTTTCAGATATAAAAAAAATGAAGCCACATTTGCATCCCTCATGAGGTAATTTAAATGTCATGTCCGGGAATATGTCTTTCCGATGTGCAAACGACTCGATTTGTTGCGACTGTGGCCACCCACTTCACGAAAATTCACGAAATGTGCTATCACCATTCTGTGTCAATTGTGGGAACAAAAATCCTTCCCAATCTCGAAAGTGTTGTACCCTAATGAAAGAGCACAAAGTACAGGAACTGGCTGTCTCCGATTGTCTCTCCTACTTTGAAACTCGGAAAATATACAATATTTCATATCCTGTCTCCATGAAATCGACTTTACCACTACTACGACCAAGTCGTCGGCAGCACCTGGTATACTTATCTCTCGATGTCGACCTTCAGTATGCAAATCTCGTGGCTCCTGTGGCACCATCTTCCTCTCTTCAGAAATGTACAGACCAGTGATTGAAGAAACCATTGACTGTGGGTGTCTTGCTGCTTACTCCTCTTGCAATCCTACAAGCTCTGGCATAATTATCGACTGCTAAAGTAGTAAAAATGGAAGAAATCTTGGGAGAAAGCTCCTCTAGTGGCCTTGGAAGTGCCAGATTGCCTAGTGCCATCGGAATACAAACCAGTGTTCGTTGATGTTGTTCCCACCTCACTAGTGATAGAAAATGATCAAGGTTCATGGCCAGTCTTACTGGTCCCTTCACATCTAAGCAGGACACAATTACCGTTACAATTCAGTGGTATTGTAATGGATATTGCTGTCACGTGCCATAACTACAACTAATTTCCTGCTATTCTACGATCTGTGGTGTTCTCCAAGAAACACATTTCACTGATGGCAATTCCCCAACTCGTAGTTACTGTTCATTCTGTTGGAACTACACTGATCTCAAGAGCGCATCTGGATGCATTTGACCATTGGTTTCCTCAGATGTTTTTAGTAAGTGAATTCCCCTCCATACCACGTTAGAACAACAGCAATGCAGTGCAAGCAATGTGTATGTATTTTAATGTGTATTTTCCCCTAGGCAGGGCACTTACATACCTTGAGGTGCCCAGTCTAACAGTTCTGCCTCTGTTTTCTCCTACTAGGGGATTTCAGTGAGCACCACCCCCTCTGGGAAGTATCACATTGTCTATTAGGGGCCTTCTGATTAAACAGCTTTTATTCGATCTTGATCTGTGTCTTCTCAGTGAAGTTGCTGTTACCTATTTCAATGATGCTCACAGCACCTTTTCAGCTACTGACCTTATGATCTCTTCCCCTAATCTCATGGCTTTGAACAGTAGTCAGTAAATGATGATCTTTTTGCAATGACCACTTTGCAGTGATCCTGTAACTTCTTTGTCATGGTCCAACAGTCCAGTTACGACGCTGGGCTCTTTAAAGACCCAACTGGCAGCTGTATACCTTGCTGTCAGCTACATCCCCTTTCTGTCAGATCATAACGGCTTTTATGCACCACAAGTCATTAATATATGATGATGATGCTACCCTGATTACCTCAGGTAACAAATTGGAGGAGGTGAAGAAACAAACAGAAGTAATATCCTTTCTTTCACGAGTGCTAGTTCTGCTAGGTTCGCAGGAGAGCTTCTGTAAAGTTTGGAAGGTAGGAGATGAGGTACTGGCAGAGGTAAAGCTGTGAGGACGGGGCGTGAGTCATGCTTGGGTAGCTCAGGTGGTAGAGCACTTGCCTGCGAAAGGCAAAGGTCTCAAGTTCGAGTCTCGGTCCGGCACACAGTTTTAATCTGCCAGGAAGTTTCAAACAGAAGTAATGCTTGAAAAGTCTGCCATATGGCTCCACAGTAACCAGCTAATCCTCAAGAGTAGCAAGACCAAAACTATGTTTTTCTTCTTGCATAATCTACAGGAAAAAGTAAATGAGTCTGACTCTGTAAGACTTCTCAAAATCCACCTCGACCCCAAATTAACCCAGGACAGCCACATAGAACAGTTATGTACCAGACTATCTAGAGTAGTCTTTTTGTTAAGAAAACTGCAAACATTAGTTAGCAGACAACAACTTGTATCTTCTTATTATGCCTTCTTTCAATCTCACTTGCAGTATTGAATAAAACTACGGGGCAACTTTCTGGTGCTCAGACTGTGTCCATATGGCAGAAGAAAGCCATTTGAGCAATTACAGGTATTAAAATCCAAGAATCATGTTGAAAGCATTTTAAAGATCTCAACATCTTGACTGTATGATTACTGTATATTGAAATCTGTCTTCTTTGCATAAAAAGAAAATACATACATTACCTCTTAGAATGGATGTTCATTCACATGGACTCAGATATAAAAACAACCTCAACGTAAACTTAACAAGACTATGTAAGGTCCAATGTAGCTTTAAACAAACAGACATAAAATTATATAACAAGTTACCATCATCACTAAAAGACCTACAAGGTGATACTTTAAAGATGCAGCTTCACAAATTGTTAGTTCATTATTAAGGAATTTGAATGTCAAGAGTAAATCTCTTCATTCTCATGCAGTGAAATATGAATGTACATAATTTCCCATTGTGAGATTCACTATAAAATGTGATGAACCTAAAAGTTGTTAAATTGTCAATTTCAATAAATGTTCGCTAATGACAAATAAATAAATAAAGTTTGTAGGAGACGTCTCCGGTATGATCACTTGTGTCATTGCAAGTGCTGTTCCCCTTTCTACAGGCCCTCTTCACTGCCAGCCAGTGCTACAGTGGACCAAAAACATTGCAACAGCTATACAGGATAGCCAAAGGGTCCTGCAATGTTCCAAGTGACATCCTTCACAAGTAGTCTCATCACTTCATGCTAAGGCTCACTGTCTAATTAAACACTGTGAATCAGTGCTGGAAGCACTATGTCTTCTCCTTGGGAATTTATGCCTCTTCATCTCAGGTGTGGGCCAAGCTCAGTAGTTTAGTGTGCCACCAAAACTCAACAATTGTTGCAGGTCTCCTCCTTCATGGTGGTATTCCTAGCAACATGTCAGTTCTTGCTGAACTCATTGTGACCCACTTGGCGACAGTGATGGTACTTTGTTGTTACACAGCTACCTTCTGAATCAAGTTGAAGACATCTCCCAATCCTTTACACCCAGTCAAGCCAAATTATATAATAGACCCTCACTGATTGGGCATTCCTTCAGGCTCTTGACTAGTCATAGGTCCTGATTACATTCATACACATATTGTCCCACATCTAAATCTTATTCAAAACTCGACCTGCTCAGGGTCTTCATCCATATTTGTGTAGAAGGTATTTTCTCTTGGCAATGGTGAGAAAGTATCACCATTCCAGTCACTGAACCAGGCAAAAATCCCATGTCTATTAACAGTTATCCTCATCAATGTGTTTTGCAAACTGCTTGAAAGTTTGTATCCCAACAGTTAAACTGAGTTCTTGAACAGCAACCCTTTTGTGGCCACACCACTGTGGTTTGTGGGAGGGTCAGTCCATGACTAACCATTTGTTTAGATTGAAAACAGCAATCAGAGACACTTTTCCTAAACACCAACAACTCATCGCAATGATTGACCTACATAAGGGACATGACACTACTTGGCACCATCACATTTCGCTTATACTTCATGACTGGATCTTTCAAGGTTCCCTACTGATATTTATGTCAGTTTTTATCCCATAAATTGTTTTGGGTTAGACTTGATACATTGCTCAGCTGCCCCACGGGTTCAAGAGAACGGTGCCCATAGGGATCTGTGCTGAGTGTTACACTCTGCCTAGTTGGCATCAATGGGCTAGATACCTCCATCAGACCAGTGGACAGCCGCACACTGTATGTTGACATGTTTTGCATTAGGAATGTTCCCAGTCTGTAGCTTCAACTGATTGCAAGCTCCAAGGCACCATACAAAGGCTTTCCACTTGCACCCTTTCCCATGGCTTCCATTTCTCTCCTGCAAAAACCTCCTGTCCTTGTACCACAGACCTTTCAGACCCACAACTCTGCTTGAACATTGTTGCACATTCCTGACTTTTGTGACTCATCTTTTATAAAAAAGAAATGAAAATGTCTATCCCACATCTGCCAACTAAAGATTAGATGCACGTGAAAACTTAACACGCTCTGCTTGCTTGTCCACATCTCTTGGAGTGCAGGTTGTGCTACTCTACTCTGTATTTACAGAGCTCTGGTCTCATCTCTCTGCACTATGGTTGTCAGATTTATGGCTCAGTAGTACCTTGGGCTCTAAAATTATTGTATCCAGTACCTCACTGTAGAGTAATTGTTGTGTACATAGTTTCGCATAGTCAGCGCGTACACAACTTTCCCACTAGAGCACTCCCCGCTTAGCACAACAGCGCAGGTGCAGCGCTCGTCCGTCTACGCACTACGAGATGGCGCTGTCTGAGAGACGGACCAAATTCTGCTTCTGCCGATCCACGTGTTAATATGTAACGCAGCCAATGAGATTGCTGCTAATGTAGAACCTTTTCTCCTCATGTATCACATTCGCGCAATGATACCTGAATGCTCGAGGTATTATAACGAGTGTACGGACCTCTGATTAGTCTGTCTGCACTAGTCTACATTAGTCTGTAGTCAAGTTTCAGTCTGCGCCTAATAAGATTACCATATTCCTATACATAGCTGCCATGAAGATAAATGTATAGACACTTTGTCAAGTATCAGAGATATGTGAGAATAAGATTAACATACCAAGACCAAAGGAACTTCAGAGTTTCAATTGTAACAGCATCCAGAATCAAGTTACATAATATCTATGATTTTTATTATTTTAATAAATGTGTGTGAAAATTAATCCAGTTCTGTTTAAAGTTGGTCACCGTCAATCTGCTACTCTAAGCGTGCAAGTGGCATTTCTATCGTCTGACCTAACGGCAGAAGATAAACATGCCACAATAAGACCACGAGACATATTGCTGACACTCGCCTACTTCGTTAGAGTGACAAATCAAATAATCTGATGGTTTATGTGCTGAAGGTCTTACAGTATGCACACCACAGTCATATTGGCTCAAAGCACCTTCTCGCTGAAGGTCAATGTTACTCGTGTCACCATTGATATCTGCCATTCTCTCTGACCTCGGTTGTACTGCCTGTCATTGTGGAGCCTCACAGACAGTAGTTTGCAATGCCATGTCCCTCCATCATGACTGCAGATGGATGAGGAGTGATGAGGGGATGGCAGCAATGGCTGCTTCCCTCGGTGTTGGGACCATTACCCTTAACAAGGTGTATAGTAGTTACTTCATATCAAGATGCAGCCTAATGCTGACATTGCTCCGAGACAAATTAATATCTTTCAACTATTGCCGATTTTCTCCACTTCTGGAAGCACAAGTAAAAATCATCAAGTTATCATGGACACACTGTGTGACTGACTGACAGGTTCATGCTGTGCTGTGACATCATTCAGTTGCTCCCCCACCGGCAACCCATGCTTGCCATTACACATCAGGTATGCAGCACTGCATTGCTCGCCTCACAAGTGATTAATAATTTAAAACAAATAAAGTTTGAAATTTTAAATCTTTCATGGACCATGTTTTAGATCTGCCTGGTGGTCTGCGGACTATTGGTTGGGAACCAATGGTTTAGGCACACAGTACACTTGTAACTAATCAAAAACTGTTGTGCGACACAGACATTATTCTCCCCCTTTATTAGTGTGGCAGTGTCATCAGTGTACACTTGTGTGCCAAGGTTAAGTCTGCGGCAGTGGGCAACTATGTATCAAGGCCTATTGAATTTCTCTCTCTCTCTCTCTCTCTCTCTCTCTCTCTCTCTCTCTCTCTCTCTCTTCCCATCAAAAGTGTTTCTTTGAATCACAGTAGGTATGTGTTTCATGAATGCATAGCCCAAGATAGGTGGAACTTGAATGCAAGCCCACTATAGAGCTTACTGAGCAAATATTTGTAACCAGTGCCATCAAAAGACGTGCTGAAATGTAAGAAGTAAGTGGCGAAGAAAGGTGTTGGCTTGCCATGTTAAATGCTTTATATCTTAATGGTACATCAGGGAGACCATCGTTTATTGTCATTTCATTACTATGGGTTCTCCTGTGTGTTTACTACCAAACATATTAGAATAGTCACACAGAAAGAACAGCACAGACCGGATGGAGAGGAGAGCAAGGGGGGAAGAAAATACACACACTCACAAACAAAAAGAGGAATTCCAGTTCTGCTGCAGGTACAGGATGAAAACAATGTAACATCAGATGTGGCCAGATGTATAGCATGAAAATAAACATTTTCTCTTGTGAAACTAGTGCTTCATTAATTAATGTCATTGGTAAGTGACACATACATTGTTTTTGTGACTATGTTTCCAGGTGAGGAACACTTACGTGAAGAGAAGAACATTGAAAAAAATATATGTCTGCAGAGAGAAATAAAGAAACACAACAGTCATGTTAATGCAGGTGATGGGCTACACAGTCCAAACAAATGAATGTGCTACAAATTGTCCACACTACTAATAGATGTAAGAAAATCAAACTTGTAACAACTAAAAAGTTTAGGCTTAATGTGCTGAAACAGTTTTGAGTGAAGAAATCAAAAATAAAATACTGTGATTTGTAAAAAGAGGCAGAACCAATTCCCACCCAGAAATAATTATTTACCGATACCATATCCAAATGTTGATTGGTTGATTTTGAGAGGAATACCAAACAGCAAGGTCATCACTCCCATCAGATTAGGGAAGTATGGGGAAGGAAGTTGGTCATGTTCTTTCAAAGGAACCATCTTGGCATTTGCCTGGAGAGATTTAGAGAAATTATGGAAAATCTAAATCAGGATGGCGGGATGAGGGTTTGAACCATCATCCTCCCAAACACAAGTCCAGTGTGCTAACCACTGTGCCACGTCACTTGGTCCCAAACACTGAGCTTATAATCTGCAATGTATAATGAGAACACATATGTCAAAACACCTAGAGTTCACATTGGATCAACATTTCAGCTGTAGCATTCATACCAAAGAGTTGGTCAGACATACTAACGATAGGATGAAACTAACCACCTTAAGGCAGTCATATTGGAATAACAATAGCATTAGTCACTATGTCAACAGACTGGGATTGACAGAAGATGATTGTAAATCCAGAACTGAACTCCCACACACCTAAGTTAAAATCATTTCAGTTTCTACTCTTAAATGTATTATCATCAGTATAATTGTGAAATATAGTGGAGTGAGATGAAAACTCAGTGTGCCTACCAGAAAGTAGATGGTCAAGTGGTACCAATGCATGAATGGTACAACTTCTGTAACATATCTTGAGCAGTGGCCAATGCAAAATGTTCAAAGATACTTTGTTGGGCAGAAAATCCTTTTCCATCTTTGTGGCAGAGTACTTACACTGATGAACCAGAACATTATGACCACTGCCCTTCACGAGACTCAGTGCCCCCAAGTGGCATTGCAGTCATGTGTCATGGTCAGAAAAATTATGAGTGGAGCAAATAAAAATGAGGAATTGTGCTAGTGAGGATAGAGGACACAATTGGGGAAATCCACCAATGTGATTTTGACAAAGTGCAAATTTTTATGGCCCTGTATGTGTATCAAGCATCATGAAAATGGCAAAACTGATCAGCTGTTCATATGCTACTGTCATGAGCATCCATGGAAATTGGATGAAGGGTGGTGAAATCATGAGTGGGTGACAAGGTGTTGGGCATCCATGACTTTTCAGAAAGCATAGAGGTTGCACCTGCTCTGTAAAGCAGTGATCTGTAGCAGATCTAATGACAGTACAATGTTTATGCAGGCACAACTGTTTTGAAACCCACCGTTCGGTGCAGGATGGTAAAATAAGGCTCTGCAGCAGATAATTCCTCTCTGTTCCTATGTTGAACCAATGACAACATCATTTACAATTGCATGGGATTATCAAGTTCAATCAAAATGTGTCACAGGTCAATTTTCATGTTTGGATAAGCTGTCATCCTAATAAATGGCTGCTCAAAACATGCACCAAGTTAAGCATGCAGGCTGTTGGGTGCAATGTTATGCTGTGGGAGGCATTCATTTGGGCTCTCACATGTGATAGTAACTAAGGCAGCATGACTGTATCTTCCAGCAGGATAACTGCCCATGTCACAAGGTGAGCACACTGCTACAGTGGCTTGAGAAACATGATAATGAACAGATATTGATGTCTTGGGCACCAATCTCACCTCATCTGAACCAGATGAAACACATGCAGCTCCACATCAAGAAACTGCTGATTGTTACTTTACAGCACTTGTGTGGCCTGTGCATAGACAAAATGCTATTAATTAGTTATTTAGTTACTTGTTCCATAGATCATTTGAGCAAGCCTTTTATTGCAATGATGCAGAACGAGTCAGTATGCAGGGTAGTGCTAACATTAATAAACACATTATCATATCCTTCCTCATGTAACCACACTTAAAAGTAAACTTTTTTTCTGCTACCAGTTTTTAAGTAGAAAGTCTCCAATGGAATAGAAGGAATTGTCCAGGAGAAATGATTTTAAAATAGATTTAAAACTTGCTTTGCCATCTGTCAGACATTTTCTGTTATTGGACAAATGACCAAACATTTTTATTGCTGCATTTTGAACTCCTCTCTGAGCCACTGATAGCTATAACAGTGGGTAATAAAGGTCATTTTTTCCCTGTAGTGTTTAAGATATGTACATCACTGTTCTTTTCAAATTGTGATGGATTATTTATCATAAATTTCATTAGTGAAAATATATATTGTGACAGCACAGTGAAAATTGCCTAAGTCCTTGAAAATAATGACAATGATGATGATGATGATGATGATGATGATGGGGCACTCAACTGTGTAGTTATCAGCGCCTGTACAAAGTCCCAATCTTGACATAGTATAATCGCGCCACGTTCACGAATGATGATGAAATGATGAGAACAACACAATCACCTAGTCCCCGGCCAAAGAAAATCCCCAACCCCGCCTGGAATTAAACCCAGGACCCCGTGTCCTTGAAGAGGTACCTACATAACATCTGTAGGTAAATACCACATACTATTCTTACTGCTTGCTATTATGCAATCAATACTTTATTTCTAAGTGATGAGTTACCCCAAAAAATTATTCCATATGACATTACTGAGTGGAAGTATGCAGAATAAGTCAGGAAGCTGATATGTTTGTTTCCAAGATTAGCAATTATACAAAACGCAAAAGTGGATGAACTTAATGGTTTGAGAAGTTCAGTAATATGCTTCTTCCACTTCAAGTTTTATTTAATATGTACACCCAAAAATTTGGAGCATTCTACCGTATTTACTTCCTCACTTTACCCTACCTGCTCACATAGTACATCAGTTGTTGGTATGACTCTATTTGTTGTATAGAACTGAATGTAGTGTGTTTTTTCAAAATTTAAAGAGAGTCTATTTTCAGAGAACCGCTTAACAATTCTTTTAAAAATATCATTTACCAACTCATCTGTTAGTTTTCTGTATTCGAATTTACTATAACATTAGTATCATCTGCAATAAGTACAAATTTTACCTGTTAAGCATTAAGAGGAAGGTCATACACATATATAAAATCCCTGATGTTCAAATTCTCTATCCCTGTGGCAACATGGTGTTTAGAGACCCAGAACATCTATCTCTTTTAATGAAACAAATTAATTTTATTTTTCTGGCAACTGTTATGTGTATTATAGTTTTTTACTCCTCAAATTTCTTTCATTACCCCCTGTCTATAACCTGACCTTAAACTAAAAAGTGCTTGTTTGATTATAGTAATCACAGGGATTTTGTCTTATGTGCTTGTGACCTCCATTACACTTTCCACAAGGTGCTCAGCTAATCTTTCCTTCCCCCTCCTATTTAGAATTAGTGTATTCCCTTCTCTCAAACACAGCAGCATTCATGGCACAGATATGGGACTTTGTTTCATTCAAATGCAAGTCATTCAGCTCTTTGTTCAAATGGCTAACAGCCATGTTAACCCAAGGCTGATCATGTTGATGCAAAACTTCAACAAACCCCCACAATAGTGTATGATGTTTCTGCTCCTATTTTTTCCAGGCCACCTGTAATGCTAAAATCTAAGTTGTTAGCCTGGCTGTTTAGTGCTCCTCCTACAATAAGTACCTTATCCTTCCCATCAAAATCTCTACTCATGAACCCATTGACATAGGTTGGTTGGACCAATTTACATTTACCTTCCAATCAGAGGATTGGTTCCAGACCACACGTGTTGCATACCAACAAACTAGAAATTTGTGAATAGACTTCAATGAATGTCAATTTTTCTTTTTTTCCTCACTTTTATTTCCATTGTAATTTTCCTTAGGTTTTACTTTTCTTTCTTCAGGGCACTAGGGGTTGCCATGTCCTCAGGGACCTGAAGCATTGCCCCAACTCCCCCACCGGAGTTCCACCAATAGTCTCCTCCCATTCCAGTTGTGTATGGAGTATGGGAAGAATGACTACTCAGAATACCTCTGTGTGGGCTGTATTTAGCCTAATCTAGTCTTTGTGGTATCTACTGGATTGTAAAAGTGTGTAGCATATTCCTAGATTACTCATGTAAACCTGGTTCTTAAAGCTTTGTGTAAACCTTGTTCTAAAAGCTTTGTTGATAGACATTCATGTCTATCTTGGAGTGTCTGCAAGTTTATATTTTCCAATGTTGTCCCATGAGTCAAGCAAACCTGTGATCACTGGTGCTGCCCCATAAGTTCTATTTGGCTATGGTGATACAAACTTGACCAATATTCTGGGATTGTTCACTTGAGTGTTTTGTAAGCAATCTCTTTTGTAGACTGCAACATGCCAATTACCCCAAACTGGCAATCCGATTTACCTGTGTCATTGCTGTATTCTGTATTTCATATCCCCATGACCTGCTAAACTCAGTTATTTGCACAAGCTGACTGATCCCAGTTGTAACTCAATGACAGTCATCGCAGGATACAACGATCTTACATTTTCTGGTGGTAGCATTTCACATTTTGGGATATTTAAAGCAGACTGTCATACTTTATACCACTTTGATTTCTTATCAAGACCTGTCTGGATATTTGAGCACCTTTCTCTCTACTGACTTACTTGATTACGGCATCATCCTCAAGTTCGAAGTGCTACAAATAGTATCCACCTGGTCATTCTATATAACATGGACAGTAAGGGTTCCACCTCACTTTTCTGAGGTAAGCCTGGAATTACTTCTCAGGGCTGGTTCATGAACATTTTCCCACATGAGCAACTTATTGTTATTTGGGATCCCTTCTCCCCCTCCCCACTTTTCCCTAATACACTTTCACTCATTTCAGTTTTTGCTATTAATTCTTACATGCACTATATACAAATCTTGCAACTGGACACACTTAGTGGCCCTCTCAGCTTGTCACAACAAGTGGCAATTGTGATACAACATGCACAGAAATCTTACAGCTGTGGTGCCTCTTGGTGACCCTCCAAGGTTTTTGCCCCAGTTAGCCACCACTAATCACCAAGCATCCTGTACATCACCTCAATTGGTCTCTGCTAACAACCATTAATGCTTTGTAGAAACCTTACAGCTGTTGCACCCTTTGGGCCTCTGTCAGCTTGTCACCCTATGCGGCCGCTACCGATTGTCATACGACCTTTACAGAAATCTTACTCAAGTTTCTCACCCCAAACAGCTGCTGCTAAAGGTCATATCTCTTCTATAGAAATCATAAAACTGTGATGCCTCAGCTTGTCACCCCAAGTGGCCATTACTATTTCTTATTTGTCCTGTATAGAAATGTTACTCAACTTGGCATCCCAAATTGGTGCTACTAATTCTCATATATTCTGTACAGAAATCTTATAGCTTTGGTGTTCTTGGTGCCCCTCTCAGCTTTCCACCTAGTGTGTCTGCAACTAATTCTCATACATCCTGTTTAAAAAACTTGCAGGTGTAACACGCCTGGTACCCCACTTATCTTGTTACCTCAAGCGGCCATTACCAATTAGCGTTAAGTCCGGTATATAAATCTTGCACCAGTAGTACCCTTGGTGCCCCCTCTCAGCTTGCCGCACAATATGGCTACTACTAGTTGTCATACATCCTGTAGAAAAATCTTAAAACTGTGGAACATCTGGTACCCATTTCATCTTATCACCCCAAGCATCTGTTACTAATTGTTGTAAGTTATGTACAGAAATCTTACTTCCACAGTGCTGTTGGTGCCCCTCTCATCCTGTCACCTTAAATGGCTGCCACAAATTGTCATACATCCTGTATAGTAATGTTGCATGTATCAAAATACTGGCACCAATTTTAGTTTATTGCTGTATGTTATTGTTACTAATTTTCATATGGCCTGTATAGAAATTTTACAGCTGTAGTGTCCTAGATACATCTCTCTGCTTGTGACCCCAAGTGGCTGCTACTAAGTGTTATATGCCCTGTGTAGAAATCTTACAGCTGTGATGTCCCTAGCAACCCTCTCTGCTTGCTGCTGCAAGCATATGCTATCAACTGTCGTACATCCTGTATAGATATCTTACAACTGTGATGCCCTTGGTGCCCCACTCAGCTTTCCATCCCAAGTGGCCACTAATACATTGCTTGACAATTGCTGAGGAACAGAGATGTTTTTGGACTGGAATAAGCACAGGCAATGATGGGTGACGTGAAACACAGTACATAATTAATGGGAGGGGAATGGCATGTTTATGATTAAAAAAGATGCAGATTTCATCTAATCAGAAAACAGGATAAGAGGCATAAATAACATTCATGGTTCAGCCTCCCAAAATGAAGTTCAAAATCGATCACTTGGAAAAGAATATGCCTTCCTTGGGCACTGATGTGCATTTTCGTCTGTTAATGAAGCTGGCTACCAAATTGTTGAGGATTCCTTTACTGATATTGTCCCATTGCTCTCTCAAGACAATTTTTCATCTCTTGCTTGGTTCAAGGAATGGATCTTCATTGACAAACACATCTGCCAAGAGCATCCCTGACACTCCCTATAGGGTTTAGATCCACTGAGTGCACAGGACATTTTGTATGTTCTTCACCTTCACTTTTCAATGTTTCTGACATCTTAGTGGTTCTGTGTAGGAGGACATCTCTGTCCATAAACTGGAAGTACGGACCTACAGCACCCCAAATAAATGGACAAGATCCAGAATAATGTTCTTCTAATATTGCTGTGCTGTAATGGTTGTTCACACAAAGATATCCAATGGTATTCAGGCTTTGTGCGTAATGCCTGCCCACATCATAATGCCTAGGCCATACTGATGATATTCATGAACATTCTGCGGTGTGTAACGTGTTCGCCTGTCCTACTACACTAACTTGCCACAGTGAAGTGGGATCCATCAGAGAATGTCACTCTGGACTAACACTGTTGATGCAAACCAATATTTTTCCTACATCAATGAATTCTTTCTAGATGACAGTATAGTTCATGTAGAATGCATTTAACAGTCTTCCAAGTATACAAACTGGCCTGATTTAATCATACTGAAATGGTTTTGGGAGAGACATGTGTACTGGTAGTTGTTGCAAGGTCTGCAACAATCTGCCTGGGAGTGAGATGTCTATACCTCTTTGCCACTATGGCTATGTGTCAAGCGTCTACAGCCAATGGCATTGTTTTGCATATCACTTCCACCTTCAGTGACCTTTTTCAATCATAAGATGACACTTTTGGACACACTCACTATGTGCCCACAATAGTGACACTTTGAATGACTTCAAGCATCCAACTACTCATCCATGACCATAAATACTCAGGTTGTCTTGCAGACATGGTGCTATACCAAACAAAATGCCACACTAATTGATTGAACAGCAATCTTCCTCAAACACTGTACTCCATTAACAGTCAAATGCATAGATTATTTGCGCACAGGCTTCACAGCAGTTAACACATCCCGTCCAGACCATGGCACCACCCTCTCTATTTCAATGGTTGAGTGTTTCATACCAATTGTCAGTTGTTCCATACCAATTGGCAGTTGTTCCTTAGCAAGTTTCAGTTGTTCTTAGCAATTGTCAAGTAGTAATTGTCATACATCCTGTACAGAAGTCTTACAGCTGTGATGCCCTCGGGGCTCCTCTCAGCTTGCAGCCGTAACTGGCTGCTGCTAATTGCTGTATTTGTTTCCTATACAAATCTTACAGTTATGGTGCCTTAGATACCTCTCTTAGCTTGTCACCCCAGGATGATGCTACTAACTGCCATTCTTCTGGTTATAATAAGCCTACACCTGTTTAATTTTGGAGTTTAGTAGATGGCAATGTTATTGCAACTAAAGTGCAGCATGGTGCACCTTTTGATCTTGTAATATCTTGAACACTAGCATAACATTTTTTATGTCATTTTATTGATTTATTTCAATGTTCGGGGAGCTGTATTTGCTATGACATTCATTTTTATCTTTCTTTATTTCTGGAAGCTTATGTCTTGATATTTTCAAGTTACCAGGCTAAAACACTGATATCATGACTAATTGTGTTTCCACTTACCAATTTTGATCTTATCAGCATATAAATCTCTTAACAACCTACTATAATTTATTGTTTCTAAAACTAATTGATTCTAAATTAACAAAAATGCAATTATTATTCAATACAAACTGTTCTACATATATGTCATCTGTGAATAAATATAAATATGAATGTTACTCTATGAACTGTTGATGTAAGACTTTTGTATTTTGTCTTATGTTTCTCTTGCTCGAGAGGGTTGGCACTTCCTTGTGCAGAACAGAAGCTGTTTTGTAATTGTGTTGACGAGTGGACATAGAGGGGTGGCAGCAAAACTGAACCTGTCTCCATCGCACACACATGAACCATATTGTCGATATATAATGAAATGTGAAAAATTGTTGTGAACGTATTCGAGAGTGAGAGAATATATGGAAATTTTCATTTGAAGGGATTTCATTTATACATGACTACATTATTTTGAGAACATGACAGACCTGCATTATTGGCCATTTTGTTGGATAAACAAAATATTTCAGAATATTGAGATCAAGGATGATGACTGACATTGTTTTTAAGGGGTGTGGGGCAACCTTGGTCACATACAATCCAACCTGATGAAAGTGAAAATTTAGATACTTCACAACTCAATCAGAAACTGGAACAGAGAGACATATTGCCAAAAGGGGAGAGTTGCAATAAATAATCCATGAAGGCTAATAGGGAATCTTTAAGTGAAATGAAAACCAACAGTAAACAGGAATTTGAAAGATCAGAGTCAAAGGTCAGAGGGCTAGAATAATCCACGAAAGCCAACAGTGAAGCATTGAAGTCAGAACTGGTAGACACGGTAGACTTAGCTATAAAAATCAACTTCACATTGTGGCGCATGTCAGAACAAATGATGCCCATCGCCTGGGCTCCAAGGTCATTCTTAGGTCTTTCCAGTGTCTGGCAGAGAAGTTTGAGAAGACAAGCTCTGTGCACAGAGTTTCAGCAAAGCTCACAATTCGCAGCACTGACCTCAGAGCCTTGAGTGCCCTTATACCTGTGGACTTGGTCCAGTATCCTCTGTTGCAAACAGTATGCTAATCTTGCTTATGCTAATGGACCACTGTGCATATTAAAGGAAGTTCAACAAAAAGACAACAAAATCACTGGGTCAGGATGTGAAATGCATGAACTATCTTCAAGAATGGATAAACCAACAAAATACAGTTCAGTGGAAGGACTGAACCAGGGACTTAGAAAGTTCGATGGCAAGCTAGGCTGCAACTTCCTGGACTTGCACCATCGGGTTGAGAATCGTAGGGTCCCCCTGAATGGGTCAGGTGTGCACTACACATCAGACACTGCTACTCAGGTAGCTGACTGTGTATGAGGTGCACACAAGGGTTATTTAGATTAGGTGACTCTTCATCCAATCTAGACAGCAATAGCTGTAGAAAACCCAAAATTATCAGTGTAAGAGCAAAATAAATGCCTCCCACAGATGAGAGTTTTAAAATCCTAATGGTAAACTGCCTAAGCATTTGCAACAAAGTCCCAGAGTTTGAAGTGCTCATCAAAAGCAGCGAATCTCGCATAACACTAGGTGCAGAGCAGTGAGATTTTTGGGAAAAATTTGAGTGTATATCGAAAGGATAGGCAAATGGGAAATGAAAGTAGCATATTTGTTGCACTACACAAGAAACTCAAATCCAATGAGGTATAAATTGAAATTATATGTGTGATTGTTTAGTTAATGGTGGGCATGATAAGACATCCTGTGAAACTTTACTAAATGCCTACTCTGAAAACTACCTAGAACAGATATATAGGAACCCCACTTGTGATGGAAATGTATTGGATCAAACGGCAACAAACAGACCTAACCTCTTTGAGGATGTCCACATCGAGAGTGGTGTCAGTGACCATGATGTGGTTGTGGCAACAATGATTACCAAAGTACAAAGGCCAACTAAAAACAAGCACAAAGATGCAAGGGGTGTTCGGAAAGGAAGTATACAAAGGCTGCAAAATGGAAGACACTGTGAAAATAAAAAAAAACATTTTATTTGCAACAGTTAGCTAAAACTTCCAGCTACTTATCTACAGAGTCACCATTCCGACTTTGACATTGTCGCAGCATTGCACTAACTTTCCAATAACCTCACCAATGCTGATTCTCTACACTGGTCTACAGCTTGTTGTCTGTACCAAAATGTTTCATCGTAGCCAGCAGTTCATGTCAGCAGAGATGAAAGAGAGGGAGCCAATTACAGGCTGTATTCTGGGTGATCAAACACTTCCTATTGAGAACATCGCAGGAACATCTTCACTACCACTGCAGAATGCGGCTGAGAATTGTCTTGAAGAAGGAAATACATGACAGCTGTGTTACGTGGGGTGCATAGCTTCAGGTGAAAGTTCTCACCATGCCCTTGTACTTGGTGGAATACACTATTTTCTAGTCATCTTGAGCTGCTCACTGTGTGCTGAGAACTAAAAGTAGTGATGATGCGATTGATGGCTGTACAAGAGACACTGCCCAACACATCTGTGCAAAATTCCATCAAATTTTCACAGTGGTTTCCATTTTGTGATCAATTGGAACTTACTTTCTGGACAGCCCTTGCATATAAGTTCAGTAAACTAGATAAAGAATCAGTAGTGTCATATCTCAATGAGGAAATTGAAGCTTTCAGTACAGGACAGGAGTATGTAGAGGAATTCTGGCTCAGGTTTAAAAGAACAGTTGATCATGCACTGGATAGATATGCACCCAGTAGAATAGTTCATAATAGGAGGGAACCTCCATGGAACATAGTCACTGTAAGGAAACTTCTAAAGAAAGAGATAGTGTATGGCTATAGATTGAGAGATGTGAATGAAATGTATTTGGCTGTCAAGAGAACAATGCATGATGCCTTCGATGACCACCATAGCAGAATGTTGTCAAGTGATCTTTCACAGAACCCAAAGAAGTTCTTGTCATATGTAAAGCCTGTTAGTGGCACCAAAGTTAAGAGTCCAGTCACTAGTGAATGAGGCAGGAACTGAAATTGAGGGTAACAAAGCAAAAGATGAAAAGCTTAACCTCTTCTTCCAATGTTCCTTTACAGAGGAAAACCAAGGAGAATTGGTCCAATTTAGTCCTCATACCACTGAAAGTGTTAGTGTCAGTGGTGTTGACAAATAGCTGAAATCATTAAAATTGAGCAATGCTCCAGGGCCCAATGGAATCCCTGTCAGATTCTGTACTTAATTTGTGGCTGACTTAGCTCCTCTTTTAACTATAATCTATCATAGATCCCTAGAACAGAAACCTTGCCCAGTTCTTTGGGAAAGTCACAGGTCATTCCTGTCTACCACAGATGGGTAGTAGAAGTGATCCACAAAATTACTGCCCAATATCACTGACGTCAATTTGTTGTAGAATCTTAGAATATATTCTGAGCTCGAACATAATGAGGTATCTTGACAGAATGATTTCCTCAATGTCAACTAGCATGGATTTTGAAAACATCAATCACGTGAAACACAACATGCACTTCCCTCACTTGACTTATTATAAGCTTTGGATCAGAGCAAATAGGTAGATGGAGTATTTTTTGATTTCCGAAAAGTACCACACCTACACTTATTGTCAAAAGTATGATCATATGTGACTGGACTGAGGCCTTTTTGGTAGGGAGGATATAACATTTTATCTCAGATGAAGAGTCATCATCAGATGTACAAGTAACATTGGGTGAACCCCAGGGAAATGTGTTGGGACCCTTGCTGTTCATGTTGTAAATTAATGACCTTGCAGTCAATATTAATAGTAAAATCAGGCTTTTTGCAGATGATCAGTTATCTATAGTAAAATACAGACTGAAAGAAGCTGCATAAATATTCAGTCACATCTTGATAAGATTTCAGAGAGATGCTGAGATTGGCAACTTGTTTTAAGTGTTCATAAATGTAAAATTTTGGACTTCACAAAATGAAAAAAATGTAGTATCCTTTGTCTATAATATCAATGATTCACTGTTGGAATTGGCAAGATCATACAAATACCTGGGTGTAACACGTTGTAGGGATATGAAATGGAATGAACACATAGGTTCAGTCATGGGTAAAGCAGGTGGCAGACTTCTGTTTATTGATGCAATGCCAGGGAAGTGCAGTCCATCTACAAAGGACGTTGCTTACAAGTTACTCATTCGAATGGTACCATGTGCCATAGACCTCATGGCTGCTGCAGAGTGTAGATGTAGATGTAGTACTGAGGTAAGGTTAATTCCAAATTAGAAAATATGAGCTCAACTCAACAGTTAACTCCAGTTATGACTCTGAAAACTAGTACAGAAAGGTTAGAATGAACTGTAAGAAAATTTCATTGGGTAATACTGTAAAACAAACTTATGCTAAGACAAGACTTGTTGTCAAAGAAGGACATACAACTGAAATAGACCTTGGCACATTTGGTGTACATGAAACATGTGTAGAAGGAACTTTATCATTCATGGATTCAGAACTTGATGGAATTACAGACAGTACAACTGTGTCAGACACCAGCAGCCTTGTTATGCAGGAAACCAGTGTTAAAACTTTACCATCTGTGCAAGTAACTGCAGTAAACCGTAAAAAATCTTCCACATATGTTTACGAATTCATTACAGAAAAAAGTATCATTAGAAGCAGAGTTAAATTAAAGGCAGAACAATACGTGAAAAACTGTGATTTTATGACAATAAGCAGCTATAGTAATAGGTCTATACCTGTATGAGTTTACTGTGAAGATTTTGATCTTAAAATTGTTTTGGAAAAATTAAAAGTGGCTTGTGGGAAAGTACCTGCGTTGACAGTGCTATTAGTGAACTGCTGAGGTATATATATAAATAAATAAATAGAAAGAAGAAAGATTAGTTGTTATTATAGGCAATGTGTGACCTAAGTACTCAAATGTGATTTCATACAACTAGGTCAACTAATGAATCAGTGTCAGAAATTGAAATAAGTGGAGCCAAGCCAACGAAGAACTGTAGTGATGGTACCCTCTGTGGGTCACATGTATTATAAAAGGGTTACCCAATAAGTATTCAGCAAGTACTGATGAAATACCAGATATTATCATCAAAGCAAGTGTAACATCTATCATAGAACCACTAACGGATATTTTCAGTTCATCATTCGTGAGTGGTATATTCCCGAAAAATCTGAAAATGGCAAAAGTGACACCACTGTACAAGAAAGGGTACAAACATGAAGCTGCAAACTATAGACCTGTATCAGTATTGTCAGGCTTTGGTAAAGTTATTGAAAAACTATTTCTTAGAAGGCTGACAGCCTTTCTAAATAAAGAAAACATAATAAGTGATGCACAACACGGATTCAGAACTGGCAGATCAACACAGTCAGCTATTTATACCTTCTTAAATGAAATTTTAACTGCAGTAGATAATAAGGAACATGTGTCTGGCATATTTCTTGACCTTAGTAAAGCCTTAGATGTAATTGATCATAATACTCTGTTGCAGAAGCTAGGTAATTATGGAATACGAGGCCTGCCAAACAAGTGGATACATTCCTACCTTCATGGCCGTCAACATATCACTCAAATAAAATACAAAGTCATAAAAACAAAAAAAATGTAATTTTTACAGTAACGCACAAAGCATTACATATGGAGTACCTCAAGGGTCAGTCCTTGGGCCAATTCTTTTCAATCTTTATGTTAATGATTTGTCAGAAAAAAAACTAAAGGGACAACAGTACTTCTTGCAGATGACACAAATATCCTAATCAAATCACATGATGAGGAAAGCCTACAAAAAACAACTACAGGTATAATACAAAATTTGACACCATGGTTCAGAACAAACAAGCTAATAAAAAATAATGAAAAAACAGTGACAGTCAATTTCCACAATTCACAGAAACTACATCCTGCAAGACAAATTTTTAAAATTGATGGAAAAACTGTCTCATCTGTGAGAGACACAAAATTTTTAGGTATACATACATAGCAAAACTTAAAATGGGAGACACATCTTAATCATGTAAATAAAAAGCTAAACACACTTTTGTACGCAGTTAGAATCCTCGCACAAAATACAAGTTGTGCGTCTGTGATCACAATGTGCCATTGCAGTATTCAGTCACTGCTGATGTACGGCATTATCTTTTGGGGGAACTCCGTAGGTACAAACAAAACATTTAGGTTACAGAAAAAGATTGTTATAATAATAAACCATGCTAACTCCTGTAGACCAATATTTAGAAATCTCAGTATACTGCCTCTTCCTGGCTTCTATATGTATGAAATATTAAATTTCACAAAAGCAAGTATTTTAAAGGATGGAAATATCTTCAAGTATAACTGAGATTACCACCCTCATGATACTAGGCAGAAGCATTACTTGCATGTCAATACAGTTGGTACAAACATTTGCAAGAGAGGAGTGTATCATACTGGCATAATGCTGTAAGTGCTGTGTCAGAAATACCTTTAGAAAGGAAATTAATTAAACTCTTCACTGAAAAGTCACAAAGTCCATCATTTCTTGTATTACACCATAATGTCCAGTCATTCAGAAATAAGATTCAAATGCTGGAAGTGTTACTTCAGTCTCAAATAAATCCAGATGTAATATGTATTACCGAACACTGGCTGTCTAAAGAAGAAATTCAGTCAACCTCTATTCCAAGGTACTCATTAACAAGCTTCTATTGTAGGAATTTCTCCACACATGGCTATACTGCTATATTTGTAAAGGACCAGATAAAATTCAGTGAGGTAGGCCTAAATGAACAGATTGCATTATCTGAAGATAAGGAATTTGAGCTTTCTACTCTCTATGGTTAAGCTGCCTAAACTAAACTATATAATTATAAATGTATACAGAGCACCAAGTATTAATATTCCAAATTTTATGACCAAATTAGAAGTTCTTCTGAATAGTGTCAGCTCATTAAATATGAGAATAATACTTTGTGGCGATTTTAACATTGATTTATCAAAAAACAGTAATGCTAAACTTGATTTGTTAAACATGACCAAATCCTTTAATATGATCCCCACAATACACTCTCCAACAAGATCAATAATTGATCAAATCTTCATAACTGATACTTGTTACAAATTCACTGGCGAAGTACTGAGCATGGGATACAGTGACCATGATGCTCGGCTACTGAGCGTTGACATGGGAAATAGTAAAATCAGCTCCAAAAAAGTATTTCGAAGAAGAAACTTTTCAGATGGCAATATTAGGATTTTTAACTTCCTATTAGCTAAGGAAAATTGGGACAGTGTTTACATGCAAACAACTGTTGATAATATGTTCTTAAGCTTCCATAACACCTTCCTTTATTACTTTAATACAGCATTTCCTTTTGAAACAAAAACTTCAAGCAATCGAAATAGAAAGTTGTGGGTAACAAAAGGAATCAAAATTTCTAGTGAGAGAAACGGATTTCTCCAATATTGCTCCGAAAAACACTGAAGAATTTTCCGACTCTACAAAAAAACTTATCTTAGAGTGATTAGACAGGCAAAACTTTTATGGAATGACAATTTCATAAGAAACTCTTCAAACAAAATGAAAGCTATGTGGAAAGTTATTTAAAAAAAAACTTGTAGTTCACACCTAAAAAAGAAAACATTTCTCTAACACTTAATGTCTCTAAGGTCACAGATCCATGCACAGTTGTAAACAAGTTCAATGAATATTTCACCTCACTAGCAGAAGATCTCATTCAGGCAAACTGCAAGGTATCGTTCTTCAATTCCACCAATACGTCAAACAGCACTAATGCTACAATGTTTGTTTATGAAACAAACCCTGATGAAAATATGAACACAATAAAATTGTTATGCAATAAAATCTCTAGTGGATATGATGAAGTACCTGACCTCATATTAAAGGTGTGTGCTCCCCATATAGTAAAGCCATTATCAACCATCTACAACCAATCATTAAAAACTGGCATTTTTCCAGATGCTCTCAAAATAGCTAAAGTCTCACCATTACTAAAGAAAGGTTCCCCTGATTTTGTATCCAATTATAGACCATTATCCATATTAAGCATCTTTTCAAAAATCCGGGAAAAACTTTTTTATGACAGGCTTATAAATTTCATAAAAAACCACGCACCAATCAGCATTCAACAACATGGTTTTAGTAAATCTTTATCCACCCAGACAGCAATTTTTGAACTGATGGACCACATACTGAAATTAATTGACCAACATAATATAGCTGCAGGTATCTTCTTAGATCTCTCTAAAGCCTTTGATGTACTAGATCATAAAATACTGATTGCTAAATTGGAAAGAAGAGGAATAAGAGGTGTGGCTCACAACTGGCTATGCTCTTACCTACAAAACCGCAGACAGAAGGTATCACTTCAATACGATATTAATGTACAGAATAAAATAAATAACACAGTTTTTCTCTCGGTGGAAAGAACAATAAGATATGGTGTTCCCCAGGGTTCTGTTCTAGGGCCATTACTTTTCCTCATTTACATAGATGATCTTGTTGAACGTATGAGCCCACAAAAAACTATCCTGTTTGCTGATGATACAAGCATAGTGTTGACTGGATCTAGCTCTGAATCCCTTCAGACAATATCTGATAACTCTATGAAAAAACGTTCTGAGTGGTTTAACAAAAATGGCCTAATTGTCAATAGTGGGAAAACTGTATGTATCAACTTCCATCTAATTCCCACATCCAGTCAAAAAACTATCCAAGTAACGTTAAATAATGATAAAATTGAAAATGTAAATGCACCAAAATTTTTGGGTCTATGGGTCCAACAAAATTTAAAATGGGACACACATATAAACAACTTATCAAAGAAACTCTCATCATTGTGCTATGGACTAAGAATACTAAAATCTACTACAAGTAAATCCACCCTAGTGCAAGCATACCATGGGCAGTTCCACTCATTGCTCCGCTATGGAATCATCTTTTGGGGAAATTCAACTCGTAGCACAAATATATTTAAACTACAAAAAAGAGCGCTGAAGATAATCTGTGACCTCAAAAAGCTGGAATCCTGTAAATGTCAATTTATAAAACTTAATGTTCTAAGCATCCCATCCCTATTCCTTCAAGAAACAATCCTATTCACCAGGGAATACCTCTCAAGAACAGGCAAATTAATCCAACACAATGATATCCACGCTCATTATACCAGAGAGCAATCTAATATCCATCACATTTTTTCAAGGACATCATCATACCAAAAATATATAACTCATCAGGGTGTCGTATTACACAATAAAATTCCAGAACAAATAAAAACTGCTCCAGATCCAATATTTAAAAATAAACTTAAGGCATTTCTAACAAAGCACTGTTTCTATTCAGTACAAGAATTCCTGGAAATGAAAAATTATGAAGTTCCTTTGTAAAATACTGTGATTAGAGTAAAACATTCTGTAGGCAAAATAATAACCTAATTTCTACAATATACAACTATGTTTCAGTTTCACTTCCCAAAATTTTTCAACTTGCTTTATGAATGTACACGTACACATTCTATTAGTATTAAAACTTAATTGTCTGTGAAATCTCAATGTTAATTTCATGTTTAATGTAGTTTTTAAATGACATTGTCCTTCTGTTGTGTTTCCAGTTGACATTTTCACTATTCTGTAATCTCAGTGATTATTTGTGTAAATTTAAAGTAGCACTACATTGCCCTCATGTTTCTTAGTGCCCCATGTAAATTGTTTGTATTCTCTGTATATAAAGTTACTATATTCATCAATGAACAATTTTGTGTACATTTTTTAAATGACAGTCCATTGCCTATTTTTTTTTTCTCCAAACTACATATTTGTTAAGAAAAATGACTTGTCCTATATCATGTGTACTTTGTACAATATGTGATCCACAGGATAAATAAATAAATACAAATACAATCACATGCCATCCTATTTGAAACATATGCAAAATTTACAAAAGTTTAAAGTGAAACTGAAAGAGTACTTGCTAGACCACTGCTTCTATTCTGTTTCCGAGTTTTTAGTTTTTAGAGTACCAGAATAATGTAGTATAATTGCTCAAATATTCTTAATAAGTCTATCATTTTATTTTATTATATTAAATTTGTCATCAATATTCAACATGTATCGAATAATTTTTAATTATTTATCCTTTCAAAATAACAATGTCTATGATGATGTATATACTGTACCAACCTGACTTGTCCTACATTATTTGTGCAAAATATGTACCTAAACACAATTTACAGGACCAATAAAGAAATACAAATACAAATACAAATACTTTGTATGACATGGGATTAGCATAACTCAGGACTGCAATGGTCTTGCAGTACTGTTTCGAGAATATCTTTTACTGTCAACCTCTCTTCTGTGTTGTATAAAGAGTAATGTTGATCTCACAATGGTAATACAAATTATATTGTGTTACAAATATCATCAACTGAGAAAAGTCATCAATATTAGAGGAGATTATATGTAGTTACTGTTCATATTGCTGGCAGAAAAAGAAATCAGATGTACTGCAAAGTAATTTTCCAGGTATGAAATTACTAGAAAAATCTCTATACTTTACCCAAGCCTTGTATGTTTGCAACCTCATAATATTATCACAAAGTTTTTATTATGGCTCATAGCTGTTATCTAAAAAATTAATACGTGGTTTATACCTATGACATTATTACAAAAATGATAGATTGATACTTACCATATACTGGAGATGTTGAGCTACAGACAGCTAAGAATCACTTACGTAATGAGTATGTGAGTCAGACTGAAAATAAACTTAAATGTCAATGTGATTTTACTAAGCAACTAATTCTACAGTGTGTAAAAATATGATGATATGAAATAAAACTGGCATTCTATGGATCAGAGTGTGGAATGTCATATCCCTTAATCGAGCAAGTAGGTTAGAAAGTTTGAAAAGGGAAATGGATAAGCTACAGTTAGATACCGTGGGAATTAGTTAAGTTCAGTGACAGGAGGAACAAGACATCTGGTCAGGTAATTTCAGGGGTATAAATACAAAACCAAACAGGGGTAAAGCAGAATAGGTTTAATAATGAATAAAAAAACAGGACGTGAATACAGGGTTATAAATACAAAATCAAATAGGGGTAATGCAGCAGTAAGTTTAGTAATGAACAAAAAAATAGGAGTATGGATAAGCTACTATGAACAGCATAGTGAACACATTATTGTAACCATGATAGACGTAAAGCCCATGCAAACCACAGTAGTATAGGTTTATATGCCAACTAGCTCTGCATATGATGAAGAGTGTGAAGAAATGTATGATGATGTAAAATAAATTATTCAGATAATTAAGGGAGATGAAAGTTAAATAGTCATGGGGACTGGAATTCGATAGCAGGAAAAGGAAGAGAACGAAAAGTAGTAGGTGAATATGGAATGGAGGTAAGGAATGAAAGAGAAAGCCGCCTGGTAGAATTTTGCGCAGAATATAACTTAATCATAGCTAACACTTGGTTTAAGAATCATGGAAGAAGGATGTATATTTGGAACAGGCCTGGAGACACTGGAAGAATTCAGATAGATTATATAATGGTACGACAAAGATTTAGGAACCAGGTTTTAAATTTTAAGACATTTCCAAGGGGCAGATGTGGACTCTGACCACAATCTATTGGTTATGACCTGTAGATTAAAACTGAAGAAACTGCAAAAAGGTGGGAATTTAAGGAGATGGGACCTGGACAAACTGAAAGAACCAGTGGTTTTACAGAGTTTCAGCGAGAGCATAAGGGAACAATTGACAGGAATGGTGGAAAGAAATACAGTAGAAGAAGAATGGGTAACTCTGAGGGATGAAGTAGTGAAGGCAGCAGAGGATAAAGTAGGTAAAAAGATGAGGCCTAGTAGTAATCCTTGGGTAACAGAAGAAATATTGAATTTAATTGATGAAAGGAGAAAATATAAAAATGCAATACATGAAGCAGGCAAAAAGGAATACAAACGTCTCAAAAATGAGATCGACAGGAAGTGCAAAATGGCTAAGCAGGGATGGCTAGAGGACAAATGTAAGAATGTAGAGGTGCAAATCACTAGGGGTAAGATAGATACTGCCTACAGGAAAACTAAAGAGACCTTTGGAGAAAAGAGAACTACCTGTATGAATATCAAGAGCGCAGATGGAAAACAGTTCTAAGCAAAGAAGCGAATGCAGAAAGGTGGAAGAAACATAAAGAGTGTCTCTACAAGTTCAATGTACTTGAGGACAACATTATGGAAATGGAAGAGGATGTAGATGAAGACGAAATGGGAGATACAATACTGCATGATGAATTTGACAGAGCACTGAAAGAGCTAGTAAAAAAAAAAAGGCCCCGGGAGTAGACAACATTCCATTGGAACTACTGATAGCCTTGGGAGAGCAAGCCACTGCAGAATTCTACCCTCTGATGAGCAAGATCTATAAGACAGGTGAAATACCCTCAGATCCCAAGAAGAATGTAATAATTCCAATCCCAAACAAAGCAGGTGTTGACAGGTGTGAAAATTACCGAACTATCACTTTAATAAGTCATGGCTTCTTAACAGAAGAATGGTAAAACTGATAGACACTGTCCGTAGTGAAGATTAATTTGGATTCTGGAGAAATGTTGGAATACGTGAGGCAGTACTGACCCTACAACTTATCTTAGAAGATAGATTAAGGAAAAGCAAACCTACATTTCTAGCTCTTGTAGACATAGGGAAAGCTTTCAACAATGTTGACTGTAATACTCTCTTTCAAATTCTGATGGTGGCAGTGGTAAAATACCAGAAGCGAAAGGCTATTTACAATGTGTACAGAAACCAGATGGCAGTTATAAGAGTAGAGGGGCATAAAAGGGAAGTAGTGATTCAAAACGGAGTGAGACAGGGTTGTACCCTATCCCCGATGTTATTCAATCTGTATATTGAGCAGGCAGTAAACAAAACAACAGAAAAATTTGGAGTCAGAATTAAAATCCATGGAGAAGACATAAAAACTTGGAGGTTTACCAATGACATTGTAATTCTGTCAGATATAGCAACGGACCTTGAAGAGTAGTTGAACAGAATGGACAGTGGCTTCAAAGGAGGGTATGAGATGAACATCAACAAAAGCAAAATGAGGATATGGAATGTAGTCTAATTAAATCAGGTGACACTGAAGGAATCCAATTAGTAATTGAGACACTTAAGGTAGAAGAGGGATTTTGCTATCTGGGAAGCAAAATAAATGATCATGGTCAAAATAGAGAGGATATAAAATGTAGACTGGCTCTGGTAAGGAAAGAGTTTCTGAAGAAGAGAAATTTGTTAACATCGAGTATAGATTTCAGTGGCAGGAAGACTTTTCTCAAAGTGTTTGTATGGATTGTAGCCGTGTATGGAAGTGAAACATGGATGATAATCAGTTTAGACAAGAAGCTTTCAAAACGTGATGCTACAGAAGAATGCTGAACATCAGGTGCTTAGATCACATAACTAATGAGGAGGTGCTGAACAGAATTGGGAAGAAGAGGAATTTGTGGCACAACCTCACTAAAAGAAGGGATCGGTTGGTAGGACAAGTTGTGAAGCATCAAGGTATCACCAATTCAGTATTGGAGGGAAGTGTGAAGGGTAAAAATCATTGAGGGAGACCAAGTGATGAATACAGTAAGCAGATTCAGAACGATGTAGATTGCAGTAGTTACTCAGAGATGAAGAAGCTTGCACAGGATTGAGTAGCATGGAGAGCTGCATCAAACCAGTCTCTGGAGTGAAGAATACAACAACATGAAATAAAAATATAAAGTTAACTTTTGCGATCCATATCAATCTGTTGAGCCATGCTTGTTGGGAGAAAATGCTTATCTTAAGTACTGTCAGATCCAAGGGAATATTATGTGATGTTTGAGAATTGTAAGATAATGTACGAGAGCTATTCATAAAATAAACTGCAATCAGTCAAACCATAGTTTTATGTGCGACAGTTTGCTATACCTTCCAGCTATTTCTCTATATATTTGCCTCCCCCTACTTAGATATTTTTCATAGTGTTACACCAGCTATCCAATATCCTTGTTGTATAAGACAGCCACCTGTGGTTTCAGCCATTTCTCTACATTGATCTGCAGTTCATTTCCTACTTCTACATCTATAATCTGCAAACCACCATGAGGTGCATGGCAGAGGATATGTCTCATTGTACCAGTTATTATGGTTTCTTTTCATTCCATTCACATAAGGAGTGTGGCAAGAATGGCTGTTTTAATGCCACTGTGGATGCAGTAATTATTCTAATCTTATCTTCGTGATCCCTATGTAAGTAATATGTAGGGGGTTACAGTATATTCCTAAAGTAATCATTTGAAGCTGGTTCTTCTTTGTTAATAGAGTTTCTTGGGATAGTTTACATCTGTCTTCAAGAATCTTCCAGTTCAGTTCCTTCAGTATCTCTATGGCACTCTCCCAAGGCTTAAACAAGTCTATGACCATTCATGCTGTCATTCTCAGTATACATTCAATATCCCCTGTTAATTGTATTTGGGATCGGTCCCACATATTAGACCAACATGCTAGAAGTGATTGCATGAGTGACTTGTAAGCAATATCCTTTGTTGACTGATTTCATTTCCCCAGTATACTACTAATAAACCAGAGCCTATTTCCTGCTTTACAACTATGCGATAATTCCATTTCATAACCGTACAAAGTGTTACACCCAGGTATGTGTATGAGTTGGCTGATTCCAACAGTGACTCACTGACATTACAGTCACAGTATACTATTTTTTTTCGTTTTGTGAAGTGCAAATTTTTTCATTTCTGAACATTTAGAGCAAGTTGCCAATCTCTGCATCATGTTGAAATCTTATCAAGATCTGACTGAATAGTTATGCATCTTCTTTTCGATAGTACTTCATTATAGATAACTGCAACATTAACAAAAAGCCTGATTTTACTATTAATATTGTCTTCAAGGTCATTAATATGTAATATGAACATCAAGGATCCCAACACACTTCCCTGGGCACACCCAAAGTTACTTCTACATCTGACGATGACTCTCCTTCCAAGATAACATCCTGTGTCCTCCCTACCAAAAAGCCCTCAACTGAGTCACAAATTTCACTTGATACCCCATATGATTGTACTTTTGACAATAAGCATAAGTATGGTACTGAGTCAAATGTTTTTTCAGAAATCAAGAAATAGTGCAGCTACCTGGTTGTCTTAATCCAAAGCTTTCATTATGTCATATGAGAAAAGTGCAAGTTGGGTTTCACATGACTGATGTTTTTGAAATCCATGCTGGTTGGCTTTGAAGAGGTCATTCTCCTCATGATACTTCGTTACGTTTGAGCTCAGAATATGTGCCAAAATGTTGTCTTCATAGCCAGCAGTTCTTGTGAGCATGGATGTACATCAAAGGGAGCCAAGTCCGGGCTGTATGGTGGATGATCATAACACTTCCCATCAAAAATTTTGCGGGGATGTCCTCATTGCTCCTGCAGAGTATGTCCAAGAACTACCATAAAGAAGGAAATGATTGAGAAGTAAAGTATGTTGGGTTGCATGAAATCAGGTGAAATGTCGCAACTGGCACCCATACTTGGTGGGAGGCACTATTGTTCTAGGTATATTTAAATGCTTACTGTGCACTCAGAACTGAAAAGAATGACATGATGTGATCAACAGGTGAACTTGAGACACTGCCCAACAAATCTGTGCCAAATGTCATTGGATGTTCACTGTCGTTCCCATTTCTCAACCTATCGAACCTTGCTTTCCGAATATCCCTTATTTTTCTTGAGTAAAAATATACAGTGTCATTATGAATGAGGTGTGTAAATTATTTGTAGAGCTTTATTCAATTTAAATGTTATGAAGATAATGGCTGGAACAATATAAAGATATGTGATGCTGTGATGATGTAAGCTAAAGTTTATGTGATACTATGATGATGACAATTATGCACAGAGGATACAGAGTTTGTGCAATTAGCAAGATGACAAGAGCAGGAAGAATTTCTTGAGATAAATTGCAATAGCTTCAAGAGAGTACACCAGTTCAAATACTTAGGATCTTGGTTTACCATGGACAACAACATAAAAATGGACATAAAGGAAAAAATAGCAGTGGGAATGAAATGCACGCATTCCCTTAGAGAGACACTTGGCTCTAAATCAATCTCAGTGAACACTAACATGAAAATCTACAACACAGTGATATGCCCAGCAGTAATGTATGGTTCAAAAACATGTAGCATGACTAAGCGAGAAAAGGGAAAACTATTAATATTTGAAAGAAGAGTAATGAGGAAGATATGGGGACCAGTTTTAGATAACATAGAATGGAGGAAAAAAGAGGAAAGCTACCTTCTGATGTGACAACCAACTATCCTACAGAAGATAAAGAGTAGAAGAACACAATGGGTGGGCCATGTAGCCTATGTACCAGATGGAAGACAGGCGAAGATGGCACTAGAGGGGAAACAAAGCACCAAACTCCCCATTGGATGACCAAGGCAGTGCTTGATGGATGCCCTGATGAAAGACTTAGCAGCCCTGGAGACTGAAGACACCTGGAAGAACTGGGCACAAAACGGGAAGGAATTTTCTTCAAGGAAATTCATCGGAGCTTCTATGCAGACACCAGCTTCATTGCTTGCCACATCATTCACACCACTTATACAAACTATGAAATCATTGCTACACAGATTTTTACCTTTCAGGTCGGTGGCTTGTATGATGTTTTTCATTTTTCTGCTGGGTTTCACAAAACTGCTCAAGTGACGGTGGTTGTTTGAGTTATTTAGGATTTGAGCTAGATTTCTAACATGGCTATCTGTGAGTAAAATCACATTGCACTTTGGTGTGTGTTTCGTAGACGATTTACAGAGTTCATTGAAGGAGTCACTAACTGCATTGCCATGATTATATTCGTACTGTGAACTGTGCCCATTTTCTTTATTAACAGTCTTTTTATCGTTAGTTTATGGGAGTCAATTACACTTCATTGCGGTAGTTTTCAGAGGTTCATTATAACACTTTTTTACTGAGGATTTGCTGTATCTTACTTTCGTACTTTTCACTGTGTTTCTTTGAAAGTCACATTTACTATGTTCATTATCAGGTTCTGCATATTTACTGCAGTCACTATGACCACTTAATCCTACACTCTACCTGTTTTTAGTAACAAACTTTTGTTCATTTGCTACAATTTTTTTACAGCACTTACTTGTTTCCTGACTTGCAATTTAGACCTACTTGTTTGAAAGCCAGGAACTCATGATGTCTGTAGCTTTCGCAGCACAGAATTTTCATTAGTTAGGCGGGAATTTTCACGTCTTAGTGCAGTCATTATGAACTGTAGACTCATTAGGTTTTTCACCACTTCACTGTAACTTTTGTTCACTTTATCAACACATACATCTTCACATGATGCCATCTTGGTCATAGTAATAGCTGGAATTCGTATCTTACATCATGCTTTCTTCTATTAAGAGCAAACTTTTCCATTTGTTATGTCATAACCCCCTCACCCCTCTACCTCCAAGAATCACAGGCCTTGCCATTGGTGGGTTGACTTGTGTGCCTCAGTGATATAGATAGATGTGCCATAGGTGCAAACGCAGTTGGAGGGGTATCAGTTGAGAAGCCAGATTAACATGTTGTTCCTGAAGAGGGGCAGAAGCCTTTTTATTAGTTGCAGGGGTACGAGT
Source organism: Schistocerca gregaria (assembly GCF_023897955.1). Taxonomy (NCBI): domain Eukaryota; kingdom Metazoa; phylum Arthropoda; class Insecta; order Orthoptera; family Acrididae; genus Schistocerca; species Schistocerca gregaria. The sequence goes on from NC_064926.1 coordinate 208,500,269, forward strand.
CTGGATGACTGACTGATCTGGCCTTGTGGCATCAACCAAAAATGGTCTTGCTGTTCTGGTACTGTGAATGGCTGAAAGCAAGGGTAAACAACAGCCACAATTTTTCCTGAGCGGGTGTAGCTGTGCTGTATGGTTAAATGATGGTGACGTCCTCTTGGATGAAACAGCACATAATTGGATTTCCAGGCAGGAACTACTCAGGTGAATGTTATTGGTCTTCTTGTACAATTAATCACAAAAACACGGTATTTTAGATTCAAAATTATTATTTGGAAACTTCCTTTCTGTTACAGGACCAATATTACACACCAGCAACAAAACAACTGAGCTCTAGATATCTTGCTCCATGCGTTTCAAAATGTCATTTGTTTTGGAAAGAACAATAAAGTTAAGACAAAGAACAATTATTTACAGAACTGTAGGTTATGAACATAAACATAACCCTAGAGATGTATGTCATCATGAGGTGAAACAAAACTGACATTCTATAGATCAGAGCATGAGATGTATGATTGCTCAATTGGGTAGATAGGTCAGATTAGATTAGATTAGATTAGATTAGATTAGATTAGATTAGATTAGTTTTTGTTCCATAGATCCATGTTGAGGAGATCCTCATGGATGTGGAACATGTCACATTTTTTTATTTTTTATTTTTTTAAGCTGAAATAACAATACTAATAGTATAAATATATACAACACATCATTTGTTTCTATTAAAAAATTCGTCAATGGAGTAGAAGGAGTTGGCTACTAGTAAGTCTTTCAGGCTCCTTTTAAACTGATCTCTATTTGTAACTAAATTTTTTATGTTTGCTGGCAAATTATTGAAGATGAGTGTTCCTGAATAGTGGACCCCTTTTTGAACTAAAGTAAGTGCTTTTAAGTCTTTGTGCAGATCATTTTTGTTCCTGGTATTGTATGTATGAACTGAGCTGTTTGTTGGAAAAAGAGATATATCATTTAGGACAAATTTCATTAAGGAGTAAATATACTGAGAGGCAGTAGTTAGTATACCCAGTTCTTTGAAGAGGTTTCTACAAGACGTCCATGAGTTTACTCCACAAATAATACGTACTACACGCTTTTGGACTCTGAAAACTTTTCTTTGACTTGAAGAGCTACCCCAAAATATTATACCATATGACATTATGGAATGAAAGTAGGCAAAGTATGCAAGCTTTTTCACTTTTATGTCACCAATGTCTGCTAACACTCGAATTGCAAATACAGATTTGTTAAGGCGTTTCTGTAGTTCTGTGGTGTGCTCCTCCCAACTGAATTTATTATCAAGTTGTAATCCCAGGAATTTAAGACTGTCAACCTCTTCTATCTGCTCTTCTTCGTACTTTATGCATATGCTGGGTGGCCAGCTCTTACAGGTTCTGAATTGTATATAGTGAGTCTTTTCGAAGTTTAATGTCAGTGAGTTGGCTTTAAACCATTTATTAATATCCATGAAAATATCATTAGCAGATCTTTCTAGAACTACACTCGACACACTATTTATTGCAATACTTGTGTCATCTGTAAACAAAACGAACTCTGCTTCTGGGAGTGTAACTGATGAGAGATCATTAATGTACACAAGAAAAAGCAATGGCCCTAAGATGGATCCTTGTGGGACACCACATCTAATTTCTGCCCATTCTGATGATGGCTGATGACTTAATTCATTAGTCCCTTGCACTGACACCCTTTGTTTCCTGTTAGCGAGGTATGACTTGAACCATTTTGCAGCACTGCCTGTGACACTATAGAATTCTAATTTATTTAAAAGGATGTTGTGGTTTACACAATCGAATGCCTTTGACAAATCACAGAAAATACCTGCTGCTTTTAACTTGTTATTTAATGAATTAAGTACATTTTCACTGTAGGTTTAAATAGTCTTTTCGATATCAGAACCCTTGAGAAATCCAAACTGTGTTCTTGATAATATGTTATTTGTGGTCAGATGGTTGAGAAGCTGCCTGTAGATTACTTTTTCTAAATTTTTTAAGAAAAAGTTTAAAAAGGGAAAGAGATATATTAAAGTTAGATATTGTGGGAATTAATGAACTTTGGTGGCAGGAGGAACAGGACTTTCTGTCAGGTACAAAATCTGCCAAGTACAAAATCAAATAGGGGTAATGCAGGAGTGGATTTAATAATGAATAAGAAAATAAGAATGTGGGTAAGCTACTGTGAACAGCACAGTGATTTCATTATAATAGCCAAGTTAGACACAAAGCCCATATTTACCAAAGAACACAGACAATGAAGAGATTGAAGAAATGTGTGATAAAATAAAATAAATTATTCAGGTGTATTATGGAGATGAAAATGTAATTGTGAGTGGAGCTAGAATTTGATAGTGGAAATGCAAGATAAGGAAAAGTAATGGACTGGGGGAAAGGAATGAAAGAGGAAGTCACCTGGTAGAATTTTTCACAGAGTATAATTTAATCATCACTAATACTTGGTTTAAGAATCATGAAATAAGGTCTTATGCATGGAAGAGACCTGGAGAAATCAGAAGGTTTCATACTGATTATGTAATGGTAAGACAGAGAGCTCAGAACAGGTTCTAAATTGTAAGACATTTCCAGGGACAGATGTGGACTCTGGCCACAATTTATTGGTTATGAACTTTAGATTAAAACTGAAGAAATTGCAAAAAGGTAGGAAATCAAGGAGATGGGGCCTGTATAAGTTGAAAGAACCAGAAATTGTTGAGAGTTTCAAGGGAGCATTAGCTACTGGTTGACTACGGAAGGGAAAGGAATACTGTAGAAGATGAATTTTTCCCACCTCTCAACGTAAATGGGTGTAAAAAAAAAATATGTCAGAAAGTATTATGGAATAAGTTCTTAGAAGGAGCAAATACATACACTCTTAAATATTCAATATATCTCTTATACTGGTATTAAGATATTGCCGTAAGTATATTGTTTGTGTTATGGTGCAATGTTTTCAACAGATGTTACTTAATATATATTCCTTAAGGGTTACGTGTTGTTACACGTACAATCATTCACTTGCTATTAATATTATTTTCATATGTTTCTCTGTTTGTATGAGATAAAAATTTTGTTTTCAGTTGATTTTTCCTAAACTTTTCATGTTAAGAAGATTATTTACATAAGTCTATTTGAATGAGACAGTAATGTTTTACACAATGTGGTAGAGATCAATTTTCCCAGGAGTTAAATAATAAATATAAATGAGCTTTTATATTGCAATAACATACTTATCAATGTTAAAAAAACATGATAACCAATATTTCAGATGAATTTTCCCACAGAAAACATGGTAAGCCACACAAAAGGTTGCAAAATACCAAAAGAGATTATTCTGATTTGATAATATGCCTCTCAACATTAATTACGACCTCTCTGAATTTTCCAGCTTACAATTTGTAATGTACATTTCAGGACAAAAAAAGTGCAATTATCTGAAATTGATTGAAGTGGGTTATCATGTTTTTGCCCACAGTCCTTCAGATCTGGTCATAGCAATTATTTCTTAATAAGTCTAAATATTCTTAACTAGTGCTAGTACAGATAGCTTAACACTGTAAATTAATCAAATGGCCAAAAAAGTATACTGCTTTTTGCAAGGATTTACATTCTCAAATCCTATGAAAATAATTTTGTTAGACTATTGTGATACAACTGTGATGAATATATTACTTACTTAGATTTACTAATACTTAGCTTCTCTTATTCTAAGTAGCGTGTCAACCTCGTGTGAGCTGAATCAGCTCCCAGGTTTTCAGCATCCTTCCACTTCTTGTCTGTGAGTGTAGAAGCTTCGCTAATTATGTTGCTGATGCCTGCATTTATATCTCCAGTATTACAGATAAAGCTGCTGAGAAATGGAAATCTGTCAGCATTTTCTAGTATCTTCCATTGGACTATAATGTGGGTACATACATTCTTTGCACACTGTGTTTGTCTTATTAGCATCGAGAACAATGACCTCACTATTTGGTCTCTTCCTCCAAACAATCCAACCCTCTTATTAGCATTTATTTTTAGCAGTATAGACTGGACATTCCGTCCAACCTGATAGGCATTAGTTGAAAGTTCTGTGGCATTTCTGCCACAAGAATCATTTCATCATCAAAATCCAGATCTGTAAGCCTAAATTATTCATTATGAAATCTACAGCTAACATGAGACAGAATGGTGACTAATGCATCCTTGTCTCATGCCTGGCAAAGAGGTTTAGAAAGAGCTGTTCCCATCTTCTTTTCTTATAATGAAACTTGAGTCTAGATAGAGGTTTCTGAAAACATCAATGAGATGATCCGGATTCTTTAAAAAAAAAAAAATGGGAAGAAGAAGAAGTAGGAGAAGGGGGAGGAGGAGAAGTGTACAGTTGAATTCTACACATTGTTCTATTTTGTTTTGCAGAACAAATTTTTGTTCAAAGCAGAATTAAGAGACAGTCTTTCCCATCTTGTGCTAGTTCACTTACCATCGGAAACTCCCCCTCTGCGCTAATGATGTTTGTGGATCTCTTCCTAAACGTAAGTTCACATGGTGCAAAAGGGGGAGGGGGGCAGACTCATTCTATTGCTTCTGTATGACTAGTCTGTGCTGTATGTTTCTTGCTACAATACATTCTACACAATTTGTTAATTTCCTTTATGACTCTTTCATTCATTTTACCAGGTGGAAAATATGTAGAAATTTTGTGTGTGTGTGTGTGTGTGTGTGTGTGTGTGTGTGTGTGTGTGTTTTGTCTATTTTTGATGAAGGCCTTACTGGCCGAAAGCTGTATTTGTGACAGTCTTTTTGTTGTGTCTATCTGCAACTCAGCAACTCCACTACATGGTGAGTAGCAACTTTGATAATATAGTTTTTGTGTTGGCTCTTTTAACTGAATACAGATTGACATGTTTGGAAAATGTGTCTAAAATTACAGAAATGTGTCTACAGCTTCCTGTTGATGCTGGAAGAGGGTCTGTTAAATCCACAGTCAGTAATTCTTTTGACTCATTAGTAAGAACTGAATGCATCAAATCTTTGATGGTACCCCAGTAGTATACATCCTTTGAAATTTATCACATTCTTCCCATCTGCACTTCATCCTTTGCCACAAACTGAAGAAAGTCACTGTCTCCTGAATTTTGGCTGTAGTGTTCCTAGCTCCATGATGGCCATATTTTTCTTGCACATAGTTAATTATTTTGTCAACAAACTATTCTGTGTAGCACAATTTCCACTTTTGTTCATTTGAAGGTTTCCTCCTGAACAGCAATCCCTTATGTATGTTATAGTAATGTTTCACTTTTGATGCCCCATCTGAGTTGTAATACTGTTTAATTAACCTTAAATTTAGAACCTCATTTTGTTCTCTTCTCATCTGCTTACAGATTCTCCTAATTAATTTTCCATCTTTTGTCTCCTGCAATAATATGACCCTCATTGTCATTACTGACAACATTCTTTCTTACTGTTGGCATCATATGAAGGGGATCAGTTATAATATTACATTTTCTTTTAATGTAGCAAAGTTCAAGATCAAATTGTTGGGGAAACAAGGACCATTTGGTGAACCTTGGATGTTCCAGCCTGCACTGAGGTAGAAAAATCACAGCTTTGTGGTCTGTGTAGACAGTAGTTTTGTGTCCCAGGAAATAACATTCAAATTTTTGAAAACCAAAAATAACTGGCAAATGTTACAATTGTGTAACTGGCAAATGTTACAATTGTGAAATCTAATAAATAGTTTCATGTGCATGTAAAGTTCTACTTGCAAATGGAAAGGTCCTGTGTTAAGTCCCTGTGTCAGTTTGTATTGTTTGAAAACTTTTGAGCATTCAGAACTACCCATTAAAATGTCATCAAAATACACAGGTACTTCATTGGGCAATTCATTGCTCAACACTTTATCAATGGCCCTAATAAAAACACAAGCAAATCTAACCAACACATTATTGGTAACATTTATCTTCTTATAGAACCGCTTCCAATACCCATAAGTTGCGTCAAAGGAAGACAAAAATCTACATCCATAGAATTTTTACAAATTCTCATCTATATTAGCTAGTCTGTCATTTTCTCTCAAAACTATTTTATTCAACTTCCTAGCACATAGCAAAAGTCTAACACCTCCATTTCTCTTTTTTAAAGCTGCTAATGGTTATTGTATCTACTATTTAACCATTCACTAATACCACACTCAAGTGTCTGATTTCATTTCCTACTGCTTCCCTCATAGTAAATCAGATGAGACACTGTTTTCTGAAAAATTGTTCACATTCCTTACATTGTAGTTTACACTCACATTATTTTACTAAGTGAGGCTTGTCTGCAAATGCCCTACTATTTTGCAACAATAATGTCTCCAGATCATCCTTTTGACTGTTATACCTTCCATGTCCTCGGCATTCTTTCTTATTTATAATCTGACTCTCTCTTCTTCAGAGTCCTCTGTGGTATGTCCAGTGTTAAATATCTTAAGAGAAAACTCAGTAATGGAAAGTCAATATTGGAATATTAACAGTATTACAAAAGGATAGATTGCTACTCACTGTTCACTGTAAATATGACATATTGAGTTATAGACAGGCATAATGCAAAGACTGTTACACATTGAGCTTGTAGCTGAAGCAGTCTTCAGAAAGGACACACAAACACACACACACACACACACACACACACACACACACACACACACACACACACATTCACAGAAGTAAGTACACCTTATGCACTCATGACTGCTATCTCGATTGCTCTGGAGTGGCCGGAGATAGTGCTCATGTGAGTCTGAGGTATTCTTGCTTGTGTGAATGTGTGTGTGTGTGTGTGTTTCTTTTCTCAAAAAGGCTGTGGCTAAAAGGCCAACGTGTAACAGGCTTTCTGTTGTACCTGTCTGCAATTCAAAGCATCCTCTGTACATTTAATGGAAAATTCAATTCATCATGCACTGCTCTGCCAATTTTCTCTGAAAAAGGCATTTCACTTACATTTCATTTCAAAAATTAACAATATTTGCCTTCCATTTACATAAATTATATCAATGCTGAGATCAATTATTGCCAAGAAATTACATTCTAATTACTGTCCTGCTAATTCAACAGTCAACAACAACTCCTGCTTGACATTTTTAAACAACTTTCTAGTAGCACCTGTAATTCTTATACCAGAAACACGCATTACCACAACTCCTTCTCTATCTTTAACTCGAAAACTAGTTGTGAAAACCCTTTAATTCACTACCACAGTCCAGCAGATATTTAGCAGATATGGCTTGGATATTAGCCATAATTTCAGGCAGCAATACTTTATTAGTACTTACTACAGTGTCTAGCTCAAATAACAAATCCTCATTGATTCTTTCCTTAGAAAAACTATCATCTTGATCACCAAATCTATTTTCTGTTACAGCCAAATGACAAATAGCATGATTCGCTTCCCTACTTACATTTTCATTAACTCCTAACTCTTTTTTATTATCAGTCCACTCATTTACATAATTTATTCTTCCTTTATTTACCTTGTTACCTTCACTATTAAAAATAAATTCAAACAAATCTTCTTTCTCCTCTTCCTCATTGCAACTAGATTCTCCATAACTCTTATCATAATTTGAATTGTAGCTTAATTCAGAACTACTGTCACTATCACTGCCTTCAAAACTTTGCTAATCAACTGTTCTCTATTCTCACTATTTGATCACAAAGAAAGACACTTAAATTGCCTAGGTTTTCTTGATGTTTTATATTTCTTCTTGGCATCCTGATATCCCCTCCTGCCATCTTCTATACACTCAACAGTGGAAACACTTCCTACCTCAGTAACTGGATCTATGGTTATGCCCACTTCTTTTCATATTATGGGATCTGTATTACTGGAAATACTTTCACTTAGCACATTACATTATCTGTACTCTGCACTTGCATGTTACTACTATTTACATTAATATTCTCAGAAATTACAGTACAGTTATTTGCAAGTGGCTCTTCCCTGTGTTTTGCCCAAGTGTGCGCCCTAACTGGAGCAAATCTTGGTTTAAATGATCTGACCCAAAGTTACCATTATTTCCCACACTTCTGTCTGTAGAATTCCTTCATCCATTTCTACATTCATTTGGACCATTGTCCCCCAATTATTCCTAGGAAAACTATTATTCCTCCGAGAAACTGCTCTATTCATCCAGTTTACATGCTAATCCTTCCTTGAATTGTTCTCATCATCCAATTTTCTCCCACTATCCTCTACTGTTGGACTTGATTCTTTTCTGACAAAATATAACCGGATAGCAGTGAACATTTCATTGGCTTTTAATTTTTTTACATATTTGGAATTGCTTAAGAAGAGGGAAAGTCATACTTTTGATGTCCACTTCCTGTCTTAATAATGTATTTCATGTGATTCTTTCTGTAGATAAAGTAGCTTTCCTTCTGCTCACTACAACACTTTCTCATGATTTTTCATTTCTTCACTGTCTAAATTATTTCTTTTGAACTAATGTTCCTACATATAAAAATCTGTATTGCAACACTAGTAGAAAAATTATAATCTTAAAAATGAACTTGATTCACACAGGTGTCAATAAAAGCTGTTTTATTACCTTTGATCATTTATGTAAGGAAAGAGAGTAAACCTATATCTCGCAGCATCTTCAAAAGTTTTACCTGTTTCTTCTACTTTAATAAGTATTTTTACTTAGAAACTTGCCAATTGTGTAGCACAAAATAATTAGATTCTTACTTGGTTTAGTGATTGATCCAGTATATACTTGAGTATGTGTTAGGCCACATATATATCCACAGGTTCTAGATTTTTTCCGTCACTTATTGATGCTAGAACCTCTGGAAAAGAACTGTGTAGACTATGTGAGTAATGTCAAGTTATGTTGTGGTTTGAAGGCCTAGTGAAACTGTAATTTCTTCCTATATCTCACTGGGTAAATCAGTTTTGAGATTAGTGTATAGGAAGGAGACACCGGCTTCAGTTTGATGACTACTTTACCATTGATTTATCATATTTATAAAGTTACACTAATTAGCCTATAAATTAACTCAATCTCTGTCATATACATTGTACTGATGACCTAGGAAATATAAACTGCTGGAAAAAGCTACAGCACACTGAAAGACAAAGTCATTTTACTGAGAAGTGAGGTGACAGGTAATACATCATTGTAAAAGTATATAATAACAGATTCAGAACAAATGAAACACACATATCACTGTAGCTAGTGTCCAATCGGTCACGTTGTTGTTGTTGTTGTTGTTGTTGTTGTTGTTGTGGTCTTCAGTCCTGAGACTGGTTTGATGCAGCTCTCCATGCTACTCTATCCTGTGCAAGCTTCTTCATAGCCCAGTACCTACTGCAACCTACATCCTTCTGAACTGCTTAGTGTATTCATCTCTTAGTCTCCCTCTACAATTTTTACCCTCCACGCTACCCTCCAATACTAAATTGGTGATCCCTTGATGCCACAGAACATGTCCTACCAACCGATCCCTTCTTCTGGTCAAGTTGTACCACAAACTTCTCTTCTCCCCAATCCTATTCAATACTTCCTCATTAGTTATGTGATCTACCCATCTAATCTTCAGCATTCTTCTGTAGCACCACATTTCGAAAGCTTCTATTCTCTTCTTGTCCAAACTATTTATTGTCCACGTTTCACTTCCATACATGGCAACACTCCATACAAATACTTTCAGAAATGAATTCCCAACACTTAAATATATACTCGATGTTAACAAATTTCTCTTCTTCAGAAATGCTTTCCTTGCCATTGCCAGTCTACATTTTGTATCCTCTCTACTTCGACCATCATCAGTTATTTTGCTCCCCAAATAGCAAAACTCCTTTACTACTTTAAGTGTCTCATTTCCTGATCTAGTTTCCTCAACATTACCTGACTTAATTCGACTACATTCCATTATCTTTGTTTTGCTTTTGTTGATTTTTCATCTTATATCCTCCTTTCAAGACACTGTCCATTCCATTCAACTGCTCTCCCAAGTCCTTTGCTGTCTCTGACAGAATTACAATATCATCGGCAAACCTCAAAGTTTTTATTTCTTCTCCATGGATTTTAATACCTACTCCGAATTTTTCTTTTGTTTCCTTTACTGCTTGCTCAATATACAGATTGAATAACATAAGGGAGAGGCTACAACCCTGTCTTACTCCCTTCCCAACCACTGCTTCCCTTTCATGTCCCTCGACTCTTATAACTGCCACCTGGTTTCTGTACAAATTGTAAATAGCCTTTCGTTCCCTGTATTTTACCCCTACCACCTTTAGAATTTGAAAGAGAGTATTCCAGTCAACATTGTCAAAAGCTTTCTCTAAGTCTACAAATGCCAGAAATGTAGGTTTGCCTTTCCTTAATCTTTCTTCTAAGATAAGTCGTAAGATAAGTATTGCCTCATGCATTCCAGTATTTCTATGGAATCCAAACTGATCTTCCCCGAGGTCAGCTTCTACTAGTTTTTCCATTCATCTGTAAAGAATTAGTGTTAGTATTTTGCAGCTGTGGCTTATTAAACTGATTGTTCGGTAATTTTCACATCTGTCAACACCTGCTTTCTTTGGGATTGGAATTATTATATTCTTCTTGAAGTCTGAGGGTATTTCGCCTGTTTCATACACCTTGCTCACCAGATGGTAGAGTCTTGTCAGGACTGGCTCTCCCAAGGCCGTTAGTAGTTCTAATGGAATGTTGTCTACTCCCGCGGCCTTGTTTCGACTCAGGCCTTTCAGTGCTCTATCAAACTCTTCAGGCAGTATCGTATCTCCTATTTCATCTTCATCTACATCCTCTTCCATTTCCATAATATTGTACTCAAGTACATCGCCCTTGTATAGACCCTCTATATAGTCCTTCCACCTTTCTGCTTTCCCTTCTTTGCTTAGAGCAGGGTTTCCATCTGAGCTCTTGATGTTCATACAAGTGGTTCTTTTATTTCCAAAGGTTTCTTTAATTTTCCTGTAGGCAGTATCTATCTTACCCCTAGTGAGATAAGCCTCTACATCCTTACATTTATCCTCTAGCCATCCCTGCTTAGTCATTTTGCACTTCCTGTCAATCTCATTTTTGAGACGTTTGTATTCCTTTTTGCCTGCTTCATTTACTGCATTTTTATATTTTCTCCTTTCATCAATTAAATTCAATATTTCTTTTGTTACCCAAGGATTTCTGCTAGCCCTCGTCTTTTTACCTACTTGATCCTCTGCTGCCTTCACTACTTCATCCCTCAGAGCTACCCATTCTTCTTCTACTGTATTTCTTTTCCCCCTCCTTGTCAATTGTTCCCTTATGCTCTCCCTGAAACTCTGTACAACCTCTGGTTTAGTCAGTTTATCCAGATCCCATCTCCTTAAATTCCCACCGTTTTGCAGTTTCTTCAGTTTTAATCTACAGGTCATAACCAATAGATTATGGTCAGAGTCCACATCTGCCCCTGGAAATGTCTTACAATTTAAAACCTGGCTCCTAAATCTCTGTCTTACCATTATATAATCTATCTGATACCTTTTAGTATCTCCAGGGTTCTGCCATGTATACAACCTTCTTTCATGGTTCTTAAACCAAGTGTTAGTTATGATTAAGTTGTGCTCTGTAAAAAATTCTACCAGGCGGCTTCCTCTTTCATTTCTTAGCCCCAATACATACTCACCTGCTACATTTCCTTCTCTTCCTTTTCCTACTGTCGAATTCCAGTCACCCACGACTATTAAATTTTCATCTCCCTTCACTACCTGAATAATTTCTTTTATCTCATCATACATTTCATCAATTTCTTCATCACCTGCAGATCTAGTTGGCATATAAACTTTTACTATTGTAGTAGGCGTGGGCTTTGTGTCTGTCACGGCCACAATAATGCGTTCACTATGCTGTTTGTAGTAGCTTACCCGCATTCCTATTTTCCTATTCATTATTAAACATACTCCTGCATTACCCCTATTTGATTTTGTGTTTACAACCCTGTAGTCACCTGACCAGAAGTCTTGTTCCTCCTGCCACCAAACTTCACTAATTCCCACTATATCTATCTTTAACCTATCCATTTCCCTTTTTAAATTTTCTAACCTACCTGCCTGATTAAGTGATCTGACATTCCACGCTCCGATCCGTAGAACACCAGTTTTCTTTCTCCTGATAACGACATCCTCTTGAGTAGTACCCGCCCAGAGATCCGAATGGGGGACTATTTTACCTCCGGAATATTTCACCCAAGAGGTCACCATCATCATTAAACCATACAGTAAAGCTGCATGCCCTCAGGAAAAATTATGGCCGTAGTTTCCCCTTGCTTTCAGCCATTCGCAGTACCAACACAGCAAGTCCGTTTTGGTTATTGTTACAAGGCCAGATCAGTCAATCATCCAGACTGTTGCCCTTGCAACTACTGAAAAGGCTGCTGCCCCTCTTCAGGAACCACACGTTTGTCTGGCTCTCAACAGATACCCCTCCGTTGTGGTTGTACCTACAGTACGCCTATCTGTATCGCTGAGGCACGCTAGCCTCCCCACCAATGGCAAGGTCCATGGTTCATGGGGGGGGGGGGGGGGCAATCAGTCATACGAATACATAATATATGCAGCAATGCAGGCATGTATTCTCACATGCAAATGACTGTAAAGGTAGCGAATGGCATACCACAACAGACTGCCCCAAGTACCTTGTGCCTATTATCACAATTCAGAAATTTATCTTGCCAGACCCTGATAATGAGTAAGTTTCCACTTTCTTCAGGTCCCATACATGTTCAACTGACAAAATATGTGATGATCTTGTTGGTCAGACCAGTTGCTATATACAACAAAGTGCATGTTGCATTGCAGCAGCTGTAAGCAAATGTACATTGTCTTGCAGATGTAGCAAATCACCTTGTCATAAAAGAAATGGCAGCAGTCCAGCGATAACAGCCTCTGCAATGTAATGAGCCCTGCTTACTTTACCCTGCATAAACACCAAATGTGACTGCAAAGTGGAAGTGATAGCACCCTAGACCAGGAAGCCTGGGATGAGACGTGTGTGTTGCAGAACAATATACTCTCGTAAGGGGAGCTTGTCACATTTATACCATTCACATAAAATGTCCACCACTTGTGTACAGATAGAACCTACTCTCATCACTGAAGACAACAGAGCACCATTTCATTCTACAGCCAACTCTTTCAAGACACTAGAGTAACCATACTTGGTGGTGTCATGGTGGACAGAAGCATATGTGATCTTAATCCTGCTGCAAACAGACAGTTTCCACTGGTCCCTGATGGCACAGCGAGTGCAACATGTGTCCAGATTTTTCCCCTGGATAATATCCGGTCAGCCACCACTGCTCACACAATGTGTCAACCTTGACAAGTGACTACACAATATGGACATACAGAACCTAGTCTACAGGTGTGGGAATGTACCATAGACCACTGTTGAAAGCAGTGACACATCACTGATACATTGCATCCAAGATGTGCAGCAACTGTGGATACGTCCATCCAGGTGCCCACAGGCCCACAAAGTGGCTTCATTCAAATGGCAGAAACTGTTCAGCAGTAACGTGTGCCCATTGTTGTGGCTTGGTTGTATCCTAGAATGACTACTGCAAACACTGTTCACATCTAAACTCAGCACATTTACTGCCTGCAGAATCAAAACAGAAGGTGCACTGATAGGCTTCCTGAGTACCATCTGACAGTTGATGACCATGACAAAATGAGTACTGTGCACAAAGGACACGGGAGGGTGTGAAAATGGGAATTTTAATTATGGATCCTGATACTGAATGGTGAACGAAGGTAGTTTTATCTGGATAGAAATAAGTTAATAAAAATCTGCCAAGAAAAGTTGCCAAATACTGTAGCATAAAAAGGATATTACATATGCAGGTCAAGGCATTAACAAAATTAGCGCATTCCTACATTTATTGGATGAACTTGGATATACAAATATGGAGTAGACGTTGCAGAATTGGTACATTTCATGCAAACCCACTATGGACCAGACAAGCCTGCATCATCCAGTTTGAACTGGTGAGCAAGGTATCCACCCCATAATAAGAGGGGTAAATGGCATCATGGGACCACCATTTTAAACAGATGATAGACAGTATCACAGAGGATGCAATGACTAATGAAGAGAGGACACAGATATTTTGTGGTGCATAATCCAGCTCCACAAACAATCAGCAGCTACGCAGTGATGGAGATGTATTTGTAAACTGTTAGAAATTAAAGGAAAACTGTTACAGAGAGTCACGAAATTCAACAACCAAATGGAGGGTATTGCGTATCCTTTGATTGACGTGATGCTGGGTGAGGCTCCAGTTCCATGTTTCCTGGACTCAGGCAGGAAAGTCTAAGCACTAGATAATGAAATCTATGAAATGTGTTACAAAGAAAACCAGTGGTTGATGTTAAGAATGGAAGGAATCAGAGGATGCACTGCACTACATGGAAAGTGTTGTTAAGGAACAGGTCAGGGCTGACTTCATATGTCAGTCAAACACACTTAGTGCTAATTTTTCTAGTTATACATAACCTGATGATGAAGACAATTCTAGATCTCGACTTTTTAAAATTTTATAGAGTGACACTGTACCTGAAGCAGAGATACACATTAGTATATCTAGTGGGGACAGAAAGAAACTAACCTTCATGGACAATTTGGGCAGTTCAGCCAACAAAAACATTGAAACGGCTGCAATAAAATATTAGGGATTATGCTCAATAATGAAGGAGCATACTACCAGGAAACACAGATGAATAATTAATGGAAACAGATGAGAAGGAATTAGGCGAAGAAGGGGGGAGTAAGCAACCTGTTTTGGCACAAGTTCTGAGAACAGAGGCAATGATAGAACTAGTCATGGAAGGAAACATGCCAAGTTCCAAGGAACATTGCAAACATGATAACAAGTAGGAAGATGTTTGTCCTAGCAACTGCAAAGACAAGAAGATAAATTACCAAAACTTTGGGTGCATTAATTTAACAGAAGCTGGCAAAACTTTTGATGTATTTCTACATCCAAGAGAGTGGGTAGATGCAAAATTAGTTTTACCAAAGGGAGATGATGATTCAAGCGAGATGATTTTGAATGCATGAATGAAGAACTGGTGACAAATCCCTGGGCGAGGAAGTTATGTTGCGGACATAGGAAGTCCAATGGTTCTAATGCTGGAAATAAGAAAGCAAGGTTCCAATGAGAGGGAACCATGGGACAAGTCATTCGATATGAGTATAGTCAAATAGTACTGGAAGTAGGATAATGTAGTTTAGGAATTAGTTAGCGATAAGAGTTATGAGATGCATTTTTCCACAAGTTAAAAATAGTGATGAATAAAAAGAGTGCAATAACATAAATTAAGTTCTCTGAAGGTGATAAAAGGATAATATAATGGAACAGCAAGTTTGTGAGCTTTCTACATATATTGTGGGCAGTACTCAGTTAGGAAATTAATATGTGATGACATAATAGAAATTGAGACCCATAAGAGCCACAAATCAAAGGGTTGGAAACATGTTTCACTCCTCAACAGATTTGTTGAGTAAACAATGCCAGAGATGACCAACCAAGTATCACATCCATGGACGTGTTAATGCTCAAGAATGAGGGAGGATGACCGAGAGGAATTTTGGTAGTTTATGGTTGAATGACTTCTCAAAAAGATTAAAACCATTGTCACAGTATGGAAGATGACAAAGATGACAGCATTGGATAAGGTACTGAATGAGTTTGCCAAGTGAGGATGATTTGCATGTCACAGTTTTTTTTAATTAGGAGCTAGTAGGGTGAAGCACAGAGCCATGATTGCTGGTGGCATTGTGGCACTGAGACCTTCATGATTGCCAGTTGTGTTGGAACACCATGTCAGTATGATTTTTTATATATATATTTAAAAGAGCCAGTAGCATGATACTGTGCAATGAGGAGGGAAGAGAGAATAGAGACAAGCCATGTCATATGAAGGTACACCAGACCAATTAACTGATGCTGAAGGATTTGTTTTGTATGTTTTGATTATACTGTCCATAGGGGATGCAACTTCCATCTAAAGCAAGTCCTTATTTGCAACAATGAACATCATAGAAAAGGAGAGGTACTGTCCATGGAGGAAATGATTAATAGAATTAATGTAATTTGAAGAGAGGGGCTAAGGTTGCACGCTCAGATATGGATTTAAATTTATGAAATATGTACTTCATTTGTGGAGTATGTGATCTTCCCCTCCCTCAATAACCTGTTAATAGTCACTCATTTTCCACTTAATTTCTTTTAATAAGGTTTGAGAGGAATAAATTCACAAATAAACTTTTTTACTTATATTCTTTTCTCGTGGTTGGCTCCAGTTCTTCACATCTAGGGCCTGATTCTCGAGACTTAAATTTTTGACATTGTAGGTTCCAAATGACATTTTCAAAAATTACATTGTTATTGCCAAACCTTAAAACATGTCTGATCACTCCAGAGGCATACCCACTATTAATCCATTCTGCAGTATTAACAATATTCCAGAGAGTTTACAAATTCTGTAAAGAGTTTACAGACTCTGTGAAGAGTTTACAAATTCTGTAAAAGAAGAATCTTCACCAAGTTATGTCATTATTTTATAAATGATTCCACAAACAAATTTAATAATTAGAGAAGTGTGCCAGATATTTCATAATTTCAATTTTTTCAATAAGAAAAGTAATTTTGACTTGTATATACAGAGTTAATACATATCAACTGTAATAAAGTAATAAAATAATTTCTTTCTATACATTTTAGCCTGAAATATACCATATCATATGAATTTTTTTTAGTTTAACAGCTAACATAATTTTAACCTAAGATTCAAAAATATTTTTGGTGTTGATTACTTCTGTTGAATAAAGGTAATGCTAGAGGGGAAGGTGTCCCTTTACAAGTACCATAATAAAGTATTTTGTATATATTTTCTTTGTCTGTGATATGTTATGATTGTATATCTTGTGTGTTTCAGAGTTGCAATCCGAAAATTAAAATGAACAACTTGTATTCAGAATTCCAAGAAATCAAAGAAGACAAACCTGTTTGTGAAAGGGAAGCAAATATGTCACCAGATAAAGGAGTATATCTACATATCCTGCCTGTGCAATAGCTATTCGGATGGCGTGCCAATGGGGAACATAAACTTGCAGGCTCAAAAGTGTAGAGAGGATTCTGATTAATATCAGTGAGAACCTCATGGGGAAAAGATATTTTGCATGCACTGAGTACTAACAGCATGCCTACTAAGTTGTAGCCATAGGTACTCACTCAATGGTTGTCATACACTTCCAGTGTTAGGTTGGATAAAAAAGTTAAAATTATTATGCAACATGTTGTTCATAGTTGTCATTCTTATTTACATGGTTCCTTTTTTATTCAATTTATTCATTTTTCAAGAAGCCAAGGAGCTAAAATATAATTATATTGATGCAGTTCTCAATTACTTTCTTTCATTAACAATTAGAAGTTTTATTGTAGAGGGTATTAAGTGTCATAGCAACAGCATAAAACTTTTATTTTGTGTTTCTAATATGCCTGGGTAATGCTGTTTGAGGGCAAACAATAATATGGCCAATGAAGCAAGCATAAAGTTTTAGGATGGTTAATCAAGTAGATAATTGCTGGAGGTCCTGGTATGACCATGACACACTACCACAGGATGAGCACGAGGGGCTAATAGTCCCACTGACTCTTACCTGATGTGATATTGTCTCCATGAGCAGCTAGCCATACTTCTCAGTGATGCCTGAATATGATCACATGTGGCAGCCGCAGCATGGGACCAGTGCTGTGCATCATAGGCTCACAAGAGAGGACCAGTTTCTACTGCAGGCTGACTCACAGTCAGTAACTGACACTACTACAATCAGGGATTAATACTTACTAATCCTGCTTGGAACATCCACACTGACAGCTGACAGTGAGGTCAAGACACTATGCTTCAGAAGTCAACTTATCACCATCCAGAGCATTAAATACCAGGGAGGCGTTCAGTCAACCTGCAACATCAGTGAACCTGTGTCAGGTCTGCAATAAAACAGCAACTAAACTTATCATTGTGGTGTCCACACAAGGATAGACTGCATCATGAACAATGTTTGTCAGGTGTAACACCTAACTTGAATTCTTATCTGGGTGTACACATAACCAGTGGATTGAGTGACTCAAATGTAACTACCTTAAATTAGCAGATGACATAAATTTTTTTCCATTACTTGTGCGTGAGTATGAACACTACCATGCCACTAAACCTGCTACATAGAGAGTTTTTTGAGGGCATACAGTGTGTATTGTGTGGCCAGAATGGTTGCTCCAGTCAGCCCACAACACAAAAAAAAGCTGGCAACATCATTAGATTAATTTTCCCCAGCCAATTTGTATCATTGAAGGATTGCCTGTATGCAGCACTATCAAATGGAGTGGGTCACAGTAGCTTTCACATTCTCCATTTGTTTAATGTACAAAATGGTTAAAATGACAAATTTACTTTCCAGTTCCTGTCTATTACTTTTGACTATTAGTGAAACCACAGTAACATAGGATTACCAGTTCTCCCTATTTCAGAGAATTCACACACAAAGAGGCATCCCAAGCTGGGAGTCATGAGACCCCGCCAGCCACTGGGGTGTTTAGTTAATGATCTCAGATTCCTTCATTTTGTGGACTGTAGTACTTCGTAAGTTGACACTATTTTGTAATACAAGTGATATCTCTTGATACCTTGTGAGCAGCCTTGTGTTAGGGTTGTTCATGAGGGTTAGGAAGGTTCATGTTCGGAAACTACCAGCAGTCACATTGGTTGCTACCTTGCTATTACACTGTTGCTACCGTGAGCATCCTGAATCGTGACCTCACAAAATGTAACAAGGTAAGTTTTCTTGTTTGGCCATTGCACCTGCTTATATAATATGGATCTCATGACTAGCATCTGATCATTCTCCTATCCAACCATTCCTCACTCTCTCTATGGACTAGACATATTATTGTTTACCATAAGATGCTTTTTTATGTGATTTCAGGTATTATTCCTTGTGCTACAGCAAAGCGATGCATGCCAAATCTCTCAGATTAGGGAGTACATGTTAGAAAACTTCTAACAGACTTCAAAATAAATGCCTAATTTACCTCATTACAGCCTATCATGTTCTGTAACCCTCCCCCAGTCCTATTGTTATAAAAGGAAGTTTTCAATTGGGTGACAAAACAGCTACAGAGAGAAAGAAGTCTGATGTTTTTATGGCCCAGGATAGCAGGTGAGTGTTACTTGTTGTCTGATGGGGAAAGGTGATGGGCAGCAGAACATCATATTGCCACAGTTACACTGGTCTACTCCCAGACCAGATAAGCTACAGACATGGTGACTGTGACAGGACTCAACTAGGTTTCACATTTGCCAAATTTTCTAGGCAGTCTCAGTTGTGTGTTTTCTGCTGTAGCTACAGAAAGTTCACTCTGTTTTTTTGTCTTGCTTTTTGCCAAGACTGTGGCAGTGAAGGGAGTTCTACCTGTTTCCTGCTACTTATACACTATAAATGGTGACCGAATTTCTACAATTGATCTTAAATCCTTGAGAGGTTATTTTCCTATAGTTGCTTACTGCAAATTTCCCATGAGAGATTGTTTGTGCATCAGAGCAAGTAAATCTGTGGACTAGGAATGGGAATGGGAACAGTCAGACATGCTGCTAGACATAGTATCCTAACCCAACAGCTTCACAGAAGCAGGTGCTTTTATCAGTGCAGATGCCACTACCTGCGTGAGGTGGTTGGCCTGTTTGGAGATACGGGCAAGTCGTCCTCACACCCCGGATTGTAATGGCCCTTCCCAGTCGAAATCACGACCGGTGCCAGCTCACTGGCCTGCTGTGGGCTGAACTTTGATGCCAGCACAAGCACTGAAACTGCTGATGGTGACGCTGCCATTGACAGCACTGTGTTGCAGCATACAGATAATGACGGTGCTGTCACAAGGCCCTGAACACCAGCACTTACTCTCATTCAAATCTACTAAACGCCAGTACCATTATGGAGCCACCTGTTGCAGCCAATGTGACACAGAGTACGTTGGACCAGTTGCTGGTCATAAGTTCCAAGTCAGCAGAAAAACTTATCAGCAATTGCTCACTTTAGGAAGCAAAAAAATAATTTTCAAATGCCCTCAAGGCACAGAGCAAAGAATTTTCTAGTTGCCTAGACTGTCAGGACACAGGACTGCAGAGGCCTAGAGAAGTGTTGAATCAAGTGCCCATTGAGAAGAAGGAGACCAGGGAAAAATCTTGAATCTGAGCTGGGCTCAGTGTACGAAAACTTCCAGGGAATAGACCAACAAGTGCTTGCTACAGCCACTCAGACACACAACAAGTTACACTAGAGTCACAAATGAATGAGCAGAAGAGACTAGCATGGTTTTTTCAGGTCACAATGAGTTATTTAGTGCCATTGAGACTAAGCTCCAAGAGACTGATGGGAAATTGGAACAGTCATTGGGGTGGTTGCAAAGATTATGCTGCTGTACACAGAACTAGAATTAATACTACACAATAAGATTAATGATCAAATTTGCAGTGCTATGGCGTCTGCCAAGTCTCAGAGCCTGATGCAGGCAGGCCTATGTCGATAGGACCACAGGCAGTCTTCCTGCTTGTGCTGTCACTGCTGGTGGCATCACCAAATAAACATGTGTTGCGTCAAAGGTGACAGATTCGTATGTGATTCCCGTGCTGTTGCCAACGCCTGTTCAGGGCCACTCTGCCTTGGTACTGCATCTGCATAGGCTAACTTAGATTATGCTCTAGTAATAACCTCTGAAGTAAACAGAGCAAGATTACCAGATGGTATTGCACAGACTTTGTCCAACTGAGCAGAGAACTCCTAGCATAGTACTGAAACTGGGTACATCAACAGAGAGTTAGGTTCTCTCTAATGATAGATGCAGAGTATAGTCCAAGTGGAGGAAGTATGTGAGAGTGTTTTTTATGTAAGTGTCCATTGTGCAGAAGTTGGAGCCACCAGTAGAATCCGAGGAGGTGATCTCTCTAATTTATCAATGGCTGCCAGAATGGGAAAGAAGGCACTGCAAACTGTACCTATCATCAGCACAGAGCAGTCACTAGAGATTCTGCAAAGCTAGATGATTTCGAGGAGGCGAGGAATTACTGCCTTGCACCAAATGAGGACTAAATCATAGTAATAATCAGCTTCAGGCTAGTAGTAATGAGAACGCTAACCAGTCCACACAGACAGATGTTCTGTCTGAACAGAGGCTGGGCAACAATTCCCAATTGAAAAACCAATCCAAAAGGAACATTAAGTCAATGAGTTTTAGCAACATCTGGTGGTAAGAATCGAAGGGTGAATCATTGGCAGCATGCACTCTGCAAAACTCTAGAGAAATGGTGCCAACATAGGCAACAATTTCCATTATGGAGCCAGCTCTGGAAGACTGTCAGACACAGTGGAGTTACTCCCACTAGCTGTGTATGGTAATTCGAGATGGGAGGTTAACTGCCCACAAAATTCACTAAAAGATTTTTTGGTGGAGCAATTTAAATTATTGGAAAAAGCATATCAGAGTCTGAAAATGGCCCTAGGTTGTTTTGGTGCCACACGAAAGATGCTTTTTACAAAGGTGCAACTAGCTCGGCAATTTTGGAAATGAATTTCAACTTCTATAGGGAGAGACACAGAATACAAGTGTTCCCAGTAACTGTTGTAAGGGTCAGAGGCGCCACTAGTGTGCAATTTAAACCTGCAAACAAGCAGTTCAATATCGACCCAGTAAATTGATCAATTATACTTGTCATCTTCGAGTAGAGGATGGAGCGCAATTTTATTCACCATCCAACTTCATTCCTCAGTCTAACTGGACATTAATGGACAAGGAACTCGAGATAATGTTGAAATGGGGACTGATTAAGCATTCCAAGAGTCCTTGTAACAATAGGGAAGTAGAGTTATATAAGCTGGCTGGGTGATATACACTTGGTGCTTGATGCCAGGCGTCTCAATCAGATACTCATCAGTGAACAAGGCCAACCAGACACCATAGAGGACCTTCTAACAGTATTGGAGGGATCTAAATTTTTCACCACAATGGATATGACTGTGTCATACCAACGAATACTGCTGTCAGAACAACCCATGAAGTATATGACGTACCTAGTGAGTGGAAAGAGCTGCATGTTCACATTTTTACCATCTTGGCTAAATTTAAGTGTCACAATATTCATTCACAGTCTAAATGCGGTGTTGCGTGCAGACCTTTCCAGGCAAGTCACTCTGTGTGCCGATGTGCCTCAAAGAGTTTCTCAGAACACTGCAAAACCCTGCATGATATATTACAGGTGGCTCATGCTGATATGACTCTGTGGATAGAAAAAAGTAGATTTGCCTGTCATGAGGTATAATTACTAGTTCATATCATCAGCAGTGACGAAATATGTACTTGTGAGGAGAATCTGGAAGTAATTGCCAATTTCTGCCACCCAAAAACCAGCACCAGTTGAGCGCATTTCTTTACCTGATGGTATTTTACCTGAAATGTGTGGATGATTACACCAGAAATAGTGTCCAGCTGATGTGGCTACTAAAGAAAATGTCCCATTCTATTGGACTGATGAACATGACCGGGAATTCCAGATTACGAAGGACTCATTATATAGGAACCTTGCTCTCCAATACCCTGATTTTAACAAAGAATTTCTCCTCATTGCAGACAGTACATGTTACACTATCGGGGCACACTTATACCAACAGCAGGGCGAGGGAGAGCTGAATGAATGCCGGACCATTTGTTTCATAAGTCGTATACTGAGTATCTGCAAGAGGAGCTATACTGTGACTGAGAAGGAATTTTCAGCAGTTATTTGGAGTTTACACAGGTTCCGACAGTACCATCTAGACCATCAGGTAAGAACACTGACCAATCTCAAGCACTAATGTTCTTGAACAGCTGTCAACGCCTGAATGACAGGTTATTGCACTGGGCATTAGTTCTTCAACAGCTGCATTATACCATCCAATACATGCCCTGCAAGGATAATATTGTTCCTGGTGTGCTATCCCATCTTCTTCTGAATGCCTGATGAAGATCTGTACCACCAAGAGAGTAAGGAGATTGGTATCCACTGGAAATAAAAACATACAAAATGACAATGAAATGAGGCATAAATTTTGGGATGTACCTCCTCATCAGTCTGATGATCTCCAGCGTCAGGTAATTAGGAAGCAGTTATACAAAGATCAAGTGACTGAGGCAGTGCAAATGTACTAATGTTTGTAGGAAAGAGTTCTGTTTGTCTGCACCCATTAGGATGGTGAGAGATGGAAGCTCCGCATTCCACAGAAACTGCAGGTTGACCTCATTAGTTGGATCCATATGTTGTTGAGACACTATGGCGTGGCAAAATGTAACATGATTCTTAAGCTGGATGTACACTTCAAGAACATGGAGTCAATCACTGTCAAGCAGTTAGTGAAGTGTGTCTTGTGCCAGAAAGCTAAACTGTCATGGGAAAGTCTTGCAGGTCTAATTTGATGGAATCTGCCCTGAGAGAACTTATATCAGTAGACATTATGGGAAGCCTCCCAGCAGACAAAGGAGGAGTTCATTTCTTCTTTACAATGCAAGATGTATTTTGAAGTATGTTAAATTCTACCTGGTGAGAATTTGAGCTATTGTTCTGGTGAGATACTTGTGACAAAAATGAAGGTGTCTTATCTGACAATGGCCCACAGTTCAGCTCCTGCACTTGGTTTACTGAGATGCAGAAGCAGGGAGTAACTATCCATATAACTAGTGTTTATCATGCAGCCGCAAATCCAATGGAGTGCTGTTTCCTACAAGTCGGAAAAATAGTGTGAATCCATTGTTCAACAAAACATACCAGATGGGTCAATTACATCCTGCAATTCAAAGAAGTTATCAAAAATTTGATATATGACTCCAGGGGGTTGTCCCTACTCAACTCATGCTAGAAGAGCCAGTAATCACTCCAGTAAGAACAGCCACTTGATTACCCCCATCGCCTGAAGAAGACTTGCAGACAAAGTTGTTAGTGCATTAACAAAAATTAGGTGCAAGAAAGCATTGAGAAAGGTTCTACATGATTGTACCACCAAATGACTGACAATAAGAGAAGGAAATTTGATACTTGTCAGAAACCATTATTTGTCTGACAAAACAGCAAGAAAATAGCAATGTCCTACCTTTCACATGATGGCCCCTACTGACTAGAGAAAGTTCTTGCTGTCCATTCTGATCTTCTTGTTGATGCAGATACTGGTGCAGAGTAACATTAAGTTGTTCATCAGCTAAGCATCCTCCTTTTGGGATATTCCATGTGAAGTAGAACACATTATATTTAAAAATTTGAAATTTGGTACTTTCTACATATTTTTTTCAAAAAGGCTGGACTTTTACTGTATGGCTACAATTGCTTGTGGCCCATTATAGTTTTCCCTCCATAATTTGTAGCCATTTTATAACGCCATAGCCGGCCAGGGTGGCCGAGCGGTTCTTGGCGCTACAGTCTGGAACCGCGCGACCGCTACTGTCGCAGGTTCGAATCCTGCCTTGGGCAAGTGTGTGTGTGATGTCCTTAGGTTAGTTAGGTTTAAGTAGATCTAAGTTCTAGGGGACTGATGACCTCAGAAGTTAAGTCCCATAGTACTCAGAGCCATTTGAACCATAATGCCATATGTTTTTCATGTGATGAGAATGTGAACTATTGGAGATTTTGGACCTTCTTTCAGTTAATTGGCAAGTAAGAATTAGCAAATCATTATATATATTACTGATACATTAATGTATTGCATAAGGAGTATAAAACTGAAGTAGGCTAGGTAAATTAGAGGTTGAGGTAAATAATATAATAAAACAGCATGAATTTTCATGTAACATGAGACAGGGTTGTAGCCTCTCCCCAATGTTATTCAATCTGTATATTGAGCAAGCAATAAAGGAAACAAAAGAAAAATTCGGAGTAGGTATTAAAATCCATGGAGAAGAAATAAAAACTTTGAGGTTCGCCGATGACATTGTAATTCTGTCAGAGACAGCAAAGGTCTTGGAAGAGCAGTTGAATGGAATGGACAGTGTCTTGAGAGGAGTATATAAGATGAACATCAACAAAAGCAAAACAAGGATAATGGAATATAGTCAAATTAAGTTGGGTGATGCTGAGGGAATTAGATTAGGAAATGAGACACTTAAAGTAGTAAAGGAGTTTTGCTATTTGGGGAGCAAAATAACTGATGATGGTCGAAGTAGAGAGGATATAAAATGTAGACTGGCAATGGCAAGGAAAGCGTTTCTGAAGAAGAGAAATTTGTTAACATTGAGTATTGATTTAAGTGTCAGGAAGTCTTTTCTGAAAGTGTTTGTATGGAGTGTAGCCATGTATGGAAGTGAAACATGGATGATAAATAGTTTGGACAAGAAGAGAATAGAAGCTTTCGAAATGTGGTGCTACAGAAGAATGCTGAAGATTAGATGGGTAGATCACATAACTAATGAGGAAGTGTTGAATAGGGTTGGGGAGAAGATAAGTTTGTGGCACAACTTGACCAGAAGAAGGGATCGGTTGGTAGGACATGTTCTGAGGCATCAAGGGATCACCAATTTAGTATTGGAGGGCAGCATGGAGGGTAAAAATCATAGAGCGAGACCAAGAGATGAATACACTAAGCAGATTCAGAAGGATGTGGGTCGCAGTAAGTACTGGGAGATGAAAAAGCTAGCACAGGATAGAGTGGCATGGAGAGCTGCATCAAACCAGTCTCAGGACTGAAGACCACAACAACAACATGAGTCACTTTAATGTAATGAAGTTTTTATACCAAGAAAGATATTAGAGATAACTTTATCAGAAATTTACTCCTTGGTGTGAATGTGTAAGTAATACCACTACTAAAAATTTCCCAATATCAACAGAAACCAGAAAATTAAATGTGTAATGTGAGTTATGTAATCTGAGTCATAGCTGCATTATTTTAAGGTTAGAAAAAGAGGATGCCCTCAGAGATAGCAGACAGACAGAGTAGGAGGAGGGAAAAGATCAAGAGTGGAGGAAAATATGAATAATTTAAGAAGAAACTTAAAAAAGCCAGCAAAAGCAGAAAGAAAAGTTTCAACAGTTGAGTCAACATAAGCAAGAACTAAGAGCTAAAAATAGGGAGATAGATAGAAAACATAGATAACATAAAATGTGAAATCAGCAACCTAGTAAAGCAAGTTTTGCACCGTATGTGTCACATAGTGCTATGAATAAAGCCATGGCTTGAGTGCTTCAATCGCTTACATTAGCAAGATACTGTCAACTACACCTGAAAATGTGAAGGTAGTTTCCTAATTTAAAAACAAATATACACTCCTGGAAATGGAAAAAAGAACACATTGTCACCGGTGTGTCAGACCCACCATACTTGCTCCGGACACTGCGAGAGGGCTGTACAAGCAATGATCATACGCACGGCACAGCGGACACACCAGCAACCGCGGTGTTGGCCGTCGAATGGCGCTAGCTGCGCAGCATTTGTGCACCGCCGCCGTCAGTGTCAGCCAGTTTACCGTGGCTTACGGAGCTCCATCGCAGTCTTTAACACTGGTAGCATGCCGCGACAGCGTGGACGTGAACCGTATGTGCAGCTGACGGACTTTGAGCGAGGGCGTACAGTGGGCATGCGGGAGGCCGGGTGGACGTACCGCCGAATTGCTCAACACGTGGGGCGCGAGGTCTCCACAGTACATCGATGTTGTCGCTAGTGGTCGGCGGAAGGTGCACGAGCCCGTCGACCTGGGACCGGACCGCAGCGACGCACAGATGCACGCCAAAACCGTAGGATCCTACGCAGTGCCGTAGGGGACCGCACCGCCACTTCCCAGCAAATTAGGGACACTGTTGCTCCTGGGGTATCGGCGAGGACCATTCGCAACCGTCTCCATGAAGTTGGGCTACGGTCGCGCACACCGTTAGGCCGTCTTCCGCTCACGCCCCAACATCGTGCAGCCCGCCTCCAGTGATGCCGCGACAGGCGTGAATGGAGGGACGAATGGAGACGTGTCGTCTTCAGCGATGAGAGTCGCTTCTGCCTTGGTGCCAATGATGGTCGTATGCGTGTTTGGCGCCGTGCAGGTGAGCGCCACAATCAGGACTGCATACGACCGAGGCACACAGGGCCAACACCCGGCATCATGGTGTGGGGAGCGATCTCCTACACTGGCCGTACACCTCTGGTGATCATCGAGGGGACACTGAATAGTGCACGGTACATCCAAACCGTCATCGAACCCATCGTTCTACCATTCCTAGACCGGCAAGGGAACTTGCTGTTCCAACAGGACAATGCACGTCCACATGTATCCCGTGCCACCCAACGTGCTCTAGAAGGTGTAAGTCAACTATCCTGGCCAGCAAGATCTCCGGATCTGTCCCCCATTGAGCATGTTTGGGACTGGATGAAGCGTCGTCTCACGCGGTCTGCTCGTCCAGCACGAACGCTGGTCCAACTGAGGCGCCAGGTGGAAATGGCATGGATAGCCGTTCCACAGGAATACATCCAGCATCTCTACGATCGTCTCCTTGGGAGAATAGCAGCCTGCATTGCTGCGAAAGGTGGATATACACTGTACTAGTGCCGACATTGTGCATGTTCTGTTGCCTGTGTCTATGTGCCTGTGGTTCTGTCAGTGCGATCATGTGATGTATCTGACCCCAGGAATGTGTCAATAAAGTTTCCCCTTCCTGGGACAATGAATTCACGGTGTTCTTATTTCAATTTCCAGGAGTGTATTACTGCTGCTGTACCTCAGTTTCACTCATTTAATAATGTGGAAATCTACTGGAACTTACTTGCTACATCCCATGGTAAAGGAGGGTAGATGGAATTGATACAGTTGCGGAATGGCTAGTGGGGAATGCAGTAAAAAAAAAGGGAAAATTCATAGTAGGTGAGGCATCAACTTTTGCTCAGGTAGTTGCAAGTACCACAACTATGAAGGTTTTTCATGTCTATTGATGCAATTTAAGGAATCACTGTGAAACTTAATCTGGCTCAAATATTTTCTTCAGCACCATCAGTACCAAACATAAAAAGCATTCACTGCTTTCACTACAAGAAAGAAGTACCACAAACATTTTTGCTGTCTCCAAAGAATTATGCTGCTGCAGATCATCATACTGAAGAAGCTATAGAAAGTGTGTAAATTGGAGACTGGTACAAAGTAGAATATGACAGTAAATACAATGCTGGAGAAGTATGTGGAGTTTTTGGAAATTCTTACTTAATCAGGGCAATGGAGTGTGCTGGTCACTACTGTAAAATGTGATGAAATTATAAAAAAAAATTAGTTCACTTGATGATGTCAACGCAAGAGGATTTTTTTAGTTCTCTGACTTAATTGAATTTACAGTTCATTTTCCCAAATGCCATGCTCTTATAATTTTTCATAGTGTTTGAAAGATGAAATGTTAATGTTAAGTTTATCTTATTTGGCATATAATGTCATATTTTCATTTCTCTACTTGCAGGAAAAAAGTTTTCACAACACGAAATAACAAGTAACACGAGTCACTTAACATTGAGTCACACGCCATTTTCAATATATTAGGCCTACAATATTTCACATGCTATAAATATTTTTAGAAATCTGGAACTCTGTAACCTGAATGCCAATCTAATATGCATTTTCTGTGATAAAAGCCAAATCCATGCTCCTGATAGTTTGAAGACACCTTTGACCTAAAATGCACATTAGGAATAGGATGTTCCAAATTTGTAACATGAGTCACAACATAAACTACATTATCTTTCTTTAATTTTAATGCTCTTCCCTGCTTAAATAACACTTCAAGATCTTTGCCTGAATAATACAATTCACAATGACAATATACAAAAGAAAATATGGGTTTATAGATTGATAACAGGTCAACACAACAAAACGCTGGTTTCAAAATGTAACGTGAGTCACCATGGAACCTCCCTTTTTATATATTAGTAAATTAATGTCTCAAGTATTGTTTATGAGTGTATTTCTTGTGCTAATGGCAAGGCCAGTTAAATTTTCATTGTTGTTGGAAACAGTTATAAGAGATAGTGTTGTTATTTCTTTTATGTATGTGTATACCCAGAGTACTGTGCTTCCTTTATCAAGATTTAAGTCGTACTTTGAAACTGTTCATTTACTGGATGTTCCAACGTGAGGACCAAGGTGAAGAAAATAGTGAGACCTCTAAATGATAGCTTTTGATACTGTTGGGGAGAACATAATTTAGTGATGGAGACAGAAGATCAAAATCAGAGGAATTGGACACGAGTCCTGATAGGAAACTGATGGGTGATGCAGATAGAAACATCTTGTGGGCTGTTCCATTTGAGGCAGGAAGCACTTGCAAGGTCACTGCCATGCATGGCAGATTGTAGCCAGTGCACTACTAAGCCCCCTTTTCATGTGTAACTATTTTCCAAAGGTAGATCAAGCCTGAGGACTGCTTTACCCCAGTGGAGTAGATTAGTGTCAGTGTGTAACTCTGCCTGACGACAGTAGACACACACCCTCAAACACAAACACCCAAATGCTAACTATCACTTGGGCCAACCATTTTGAGTAAAACAAGATTTATGACAGAATAAAGCAAATACACTTGCAAGACAGGATGGAGGAAAGCAAGACAATCACCAATGTTTAAATTGTTAAATTTTGAACATGTAGAAGGCCCCAAGTAGAAGAAGCAAGATGTTTAGAGCAAACAATAATTTTTAGAAGTAGACACACTGAAATTGGGGAAGGTATAAGGGGAAAGGGGATAACTGAAGAACACACCAAATATTACAAAACTTAATACATTGGGAAGATTGTGAAACTGGATACAATGAATTGTTAGACTTAAGAAATAAACAAGGCAACACAATGATAGTACCAGTCTCGAATTCCAGCTTGTCCAGTGACTCTCAAAAATTGAGGAAAAGGAAATGACTATTAAAAAGGGAAGAAGTACCCTTCTGATCAGGAGGCATTTAACCAGCAACAGTAGTTCAAAGATGATAACCTAAATAAAAGAAAACCAAACAAATAGCAAGAGGCTAAGAGGAGATTTGCAAAGCACTTACTTTAAGAAAAAGGTAAATAATGTATATACTACTTGATTGAATACTATTATTAAGGGAAAACTGAAAGATTTTATAAGTTCTATTAATGGAAATTAGTCATGATATAACTATATGAGTGCTGAGCACTAAAGAATTGAGATGGCACCACTGTGGGAATAAAGACATGAAAATGAGTTTTAAGAAAAATCAAGTTTTTTAATGTATATTGATTGTGTTAGACTTTATTAAATATCTAATGTTACAGTTAGAGCCTGAGAGGGATCCATTTTGCAACTGACACACCACAGTCATATGTCACATGCACCTCCTTCAAAGTGTGCAAATTAGGATGTCATCTGCAATGACCCGACAGTTGGCAAGGACAGTACAGTTAAAAGTGCTGACAGGTGGGTGCGAGCAGACACCTACAAGACACAGGGTAGTAGTAAACACTCTGTTGAGGCACAGAAGTGTGTGTTGCTGGGATCACCACTGACAACCAGTTACAGCTTAGAGGACAGCAGACAGTGGCCAGCTCTTGTCAAGGAGCTGGCATCACCATCTGGTGGCTACAATTCCCCTCCCCATCAATGCTGAGATGACACAGCTGGTCACCCAATGTGTCCAAGCTGTGCCAGTACCTTCACGTGTGCTGTGAGTGTCTGTGTTCAGGTAGAGAAAGAGGGAGTGAATCTCAAAGCCCCACTCAAAGGCTAGATGAACATGATGGGCATGGCATGGCAAGGGGCCTTGAGCTCAAAAAGTCTCAAAGAGTGATTTTTTCCTAAGTACCTTGTGATAATATTTCAAATTGTTCAAGGATGTCAGGAAAAAAGTTTAAAAAAAAATGTTTTTAATTCAGAAAAAAATTATTTTTGTTCAGTTTGCATTTATGCAAAACTGTGGGAAACTTATCATATACACTCATAAGTGACACTTTGCACATATGCAAAAAAAAGCATGTGAAGTTTTCACACAAAAAGGTTATTAACTATAAAAAAATATTTTTTTTCATGTCAAATTAACAACAGATATGAAAGAATTAATAGTTTTTGTCAATGACACTTTGCACATATGCTAAAGCTTATGGTGCCCGTGCATCAGCAACAGCTTCATTCTCATCATCCTTCAAACAATAATTATTTGAATTATGTGTATTAACTACAGTAGCCTCAGGCTCGCTATCACTATCTGCAGATTCCAGATAATTTACGTTTATTGTCGAATCTTCATCCGAATCGTCAAAATCTAACTCATCTTCACTGCCAGAAGGGCATTCTAGGGCCATGAATTCATATGTCATCACTTTACGTTGTCCATTGTCAAAATACAAGAATGGCTCCATTACAGTACTCGAACTATCACGATAAACTAGAAAAAGGAGAAAGAAGGAAACACTACTTTCTCATTGTTCAATTGTGGATAGAAGTATTATTACGCACTACTGCACATATGCAAATGAAATTGATTTGTATACTACTCACAAATTTATTAGCAGAAATACAAGATGAATGGAGCAGAATACTCTCCAAAGGTTGTAGCAGCACTACAATTTTTTTGCTTTCATGTGTTCTTCCATTCAACTACTAACAATCACCGCTGAAAGAGAGAAATGTCACCCTGACTTATAATGCTACTCACAGCAACACACATTGTCGCGTCATACACTCAGTAGCGCATTCTAGGGGCAGAATCTTATCAGTTACCATCATAATACAACATAGCACATCAGCAAAGCAGTTTCAAGCATTAGACTTCAAGAACAATGGCGAAAAGAAAGTTGAAACTTCACTTTGCACATCTGCAAAGCAACACAGGGAAGGGTTAAATTGTAAAAGACAATCTTAGTAATATTCATGGGAATCTATGTACTGACACGTCTTGAACATCACATACCTAGGATTTTTTTAAATAGTCATGCAAGTATGTTTGCTTCCTATTTCTTCTGGGTTGTATCACAATCATTTCTTGCTCCAGATGAAAAAGTTGTGCTATTGTTATCTCCTCTGGTATATGGACAACCATAATCCTGAATGTTTCAAATCCTTCAGTTGCTTTAGTAAATGAGGGCAAAAGGCCATCTATCGTCTCACTATCACTTTCATTTTCTCTCTCAGCAGTCAGTTTCTCAGCACTCCTGTAGCTGCCATATTATCATCAATGTCACAAAGTCCTCAAAAGTGCCAGAATTATTGTCTATTATTTCATGGAACTCCTGCAGTTCACATTCAACTTATTCCAGTGGGGCTACTGAACTGACTGCACCGTATCCTCTGTTGTTTACACTACAAATGTTCACAATTTGCTAATGCTAAAAAAGGTGCCAATGAGACAGATGAGATGCATGATGTGTGACCCATCTCATGTGACTCAGGTGCTGACGCTGACTTGTGACTCATGCTGAGCCCAGCCATTTGGAGCCTGTGAAAATCTACAGAAAGAAAAATGAAGCATATACAACCACCAACTGAAACATTATAAAGAGGGAAATAATTAGTGTTCCAAAAATACAAGCATTACGTGGAGAAAATCATTGTATAGAGGAAACATAGTACAGAGGAAAATTTAGCATGCGTATATGGGCGTTTGGTCAGAACCAGAAACAACGGCTGCAACATAGAAGAAAACAGTATATGGAGGAACATTATAAAAATGTTTCTTTGTCTTAAAGAGCACACTGCTTATATGGGCTTTTGGTAAAAACTGGAAAAAATGGACACAACATAGAGCAAAACAGTATATGGAGGAACATTACAAAGAAGTCTCACAGTGTGTGTGTGTGTGTGTGTGTTTTAAAGAGCACTCTTTTATAAATATACTTTTGGTGACTGGAAGTGGAACTTGGTTCAAATTTGTAACTAGGTTAGGATCTTGGAAAGTATGTTTACATTCAGAGGCAGTCCAGCAAGAAGCATAGTTTCCTTTTTTTATTGTGTAAATATTCCTTGTGTTATTAATTTTTCTGGTAGGGCAGGTATCATAAATTTTTCACCTATTTGAATGTGGCTTATGGGTGATAGTTGGGGAGGGTTTCTGTTTCCCTAGATGACAGCTGTTCTCCAAAATCAGTACCCTGGAGGGGCAGTTGTAAAGCAGGGACTTTTTGATGACATTCAGTGTGCATGGTGCAGCCACAATGACTATACCACCAGCCCATATAACAAAGAAAGATAGCAAAGAGAGATTAATTGAATAACTTCAACCACAGATTTGTGCAGGGTTGCCCAAGTTACCCCAAGTGAAATTCCATGATATTTCCCTGTATTCCAGACAAGTTTTAGCATTTTCCCCTGACAAATTTTGAGATCTCAAGGGTAAGTAGCGATGTAAGTTGACAAAAAATGTAAGGACTTTTGTATTTCTAAACATGTGAACAAAAATCTTAAGTACTAACATCAACATCTTTTGTAATGAACTGTTTTCAGATGACAAAAGCAAGCCAGTGGTATAGGCCTATACATTTAATTAAGACCATTGATGCATTTTGTGATTTTTCTTTCAAGAAATACATGAGTACATAGCGTACAAACTGCCCATGACTATCACTCTTTTCTTCTTATCATCCATACTTTCTAATATACAAACTACTTTCAAAGTGTCAAAAATGTACCAGACTGAATAAAATTGAATAAAAGTCTACAAAATGCCACACTGTACAATGTACTTGTGGTGAGATAGTCACAATTCCTGAAATACATCACCCACAGCCTCTGGCCTGCCAAGGAGCACCGCAGTGCTCGGTCCATGGGTAAACCACAAACATCTGTCGCAATACGCCACACACAAACAGGACCAGCCTGCAGGCAGATC
This sequence comes from Schistocerca gregaria, assembly GCF_023897955.1. Lineage (NCBI taxonomy): Eukaryota > Metazoa > Arthropoda > Insecta > Orthoptera > Acrididae > Schistocerca > Schistocerca gregaria. Next base: position 208,534,148 of record NC_064926.1, read on the forward strand.
AGTGAGACTAGATCTGACGAGCAAGGTCTGCACTTAAGTGTGAAATGATAAGCTTCAGAAGTGCAGGCCTGATCCGTTAGAGATACCAACAGAAATAGCCTGCAGTTTTGGCCATCATGGAAGTCCAGTTGTGTGGCTTGCTATTCACGTCACAGACACCATGTTAACGAAATGAGACCATGATGATCAATCCATGCAACAGATAACTTTCACGAATACCCTAAGAATCAATACAAATGAGAATAGGTAGCAACTGACCATAAAGATGATCACTGAGGCACAGACAGGCATATAGAAAAGACAATCACATTCTCACAACTAAATCTTTGGCCATAGCCTTTGTCAGAAAATGAGAGCACATACACATTCACACAGTCACTCAGATACGTCTCATGCACACGACTGCCGGCTCCAGGTGCTGTATCAACAGTCTCTTAGAATCAAATCCAAAGTCTCCGTAACTCTCATCGGCAGCTGCTAGGCTGATATGTCCCTGACATGTTCGAAATTCACTGATTTCCAGAGCTTGAGGCAACCCTGTTATACTGCCTACAAATTTCTGAACTCATTGGTAATAATCTGAGATGTCAGATTATTAATAAACAATTCATCAAACTAAATCAATCATTTTGTGCTGTTAGATTAATTTTCCATAGCCAGTTAGTATCACCAATGGATTGCCTACATGGAGGACTATCAAATAGAAGGGGCAGAGTAATTTTTTCATTCTCCATTTGTTTAATGGAGCAAGTGTTCAAAATGGTGAATTTCCTTTACAATTCTTGGCCGTTCACAACATCTGGATATTAACTGAAGCCACGCAGTGGCATAGGACTACCAGTTCTCCATTGTTCAGACAATTTGTGCTCAAACAGGTATCCCAACCTGAGAGTCTAAGAGACCCAGCCACCCGCCATGACAAAGCTCCACCTATGGTCCATTCCCTCCACCATGTCACATTGGCTGTGGGGACTTACTTGCTAACTGCAAATGCACACTATGGTTCGTTGCCTAAGTTTACACATAGAATCAACAGCCACACACTGGAGACTTTTCAGTTAATGACCTTGGATGTCTTCACTTTGCGGACAGTAGAATTGCAGAAGTTGTGACCATTCTGTGATTCAAGTGATGTTTCTTGTTATCCTGTGAGCTGCCTTGTGCTAGGGCCATTTGTGGGTCTTAATCAGGCTTGCATTTGGAAACTTGCAGCAGTTGCTTAGATTGCTACCATGCCATTACACTGCACCCTGAGTCTTCACCACACAAAATGTAATGAGGTAAGCATTTTCATTTGGCCCGTGCACTTGTTATAATTCAGATCTCTTGGCTAGCATGTTATCATTCTTTCATTGAACCATTCCTTGCTCTCTCTAGGGACTGGATGTATTATAATTTACCATATGGTGCTTTTTAACGTGATTTCATGTATTATTCCTTATCCTACAGCAAGGTAGCTCTGTGCCAAATCTCTCAGATTAGTGAGTACATGTTAGAAAACTTTTAGCAGAGTGTGTCTTACTGCAAAACATATGCCTAATTTATCTCATTACAGCCTATCCTGTTCTCTAACTCTCCCACTGGAGTGATGCTTTCAATTGGGCTATGAAACACCTGCCTAGAGAAGAAGTCTGACACCTTAACGGTCCAGTGACAGCAGGCAGCAGGTGAGTATCAACTCCCGTCTGATAGGGAAAGTTGACAGGCAGCAGAATGCCATATTGCTACTATCACTGCCTAAGAACAGTGAAATGTATTAATTTTCTTTCATGCTTTTTTTTCTGCATTTATAGGAATGTATGTATTGCTTTTATATGTAAATGTATGTATTTCTCAACAAATGCATTTTCAGAGAGATGCTGGTAGGCCCATTCAAAGCTATTAATTAAAACAATGGTCTTCACATGCACCATGAGTGGTCTTTCAACTTGTTTTTGCACGTAACTTTATTATATTATGTTATGAGTGATCTGGTATGGAAGTAATCTTGTTTCATGTTGAGTATGTTAGTGTTATATCTTGTTCAGTTTAATGTCACAGCCCACATCTCGTGGTCGTGCGGTAGCGTTCTCGCTTCCCGCGCTTAGGTTCCCGCATTCAGTTCCCAGCGGGGTCAGGGATTTTCTCCGTCTCGTGATGGCTGGGTCTTGTGTGTTGTCCTTAGGTTAGTTAGGTTTAAGTAGTTCCAAGTTCTAGGGCACTGATGACCATAGATGTTAAGTCCCATAGTGCTCAGAGCCATTTGAACCATTTTAATGTCACAATTACCATACTAGTTTACAAATCTGCACTTATATACACACAGTGACACAAGTATTATTACATGAATATGTTCTTATGTTTTCAATGTCAACATCTACATCTACAGTCTGTAAACCACCGTGAAGTGCATGGTAGAGGGTAAGTCCCATTATACCAGTTATTAAGGTTTCTTCCTGTTTCATTCACGTATGGAGTGCGGGAAGAATTATTGTTTGAATGCCTCTGTGTGCACGGCAATTGTTCTAATCTTACTCTCACAATCACCATGTGAGCAATACATAGGGAGTTGTAGTATATTCCTAGAGTCATCATTTAAACCCAGCTCTTGAAATTTTATTTACAGATTTTTCTTGGGGTGGTTTATGTCTAATCTTCAAGAGCCTGCCAGTTCAGTTCCTTCAATATATCTGTGACACTCTCCCAAGGATTAAACAAATCTGTGACCATGCAAGCTACCCTTCTCTGTATACATTCAATAACCCCATATCTGGTATGGGTACCACACACTTGAGCAGCATTCTAGAAGTGCTCACATGAGTGGTTTATAAGCAATCTCATTTGTAGAGTGATTGTACTTCTGCAGTATTCTACCAATGAACTGAAGATCGCCACCTGCTTTACCCACAACTGAACCTATGTCATCATTCCGCTTCATATCCCTAAAAAGTGTATTTGTTTGAGTTGGCCAATTCCAACAGTGTCTCATTGATATTATAGTCACACAATACTGTTTTTCATTTTGTGAAGTGCAAAATTCTACATTTCTGAATATTTAGAGTAAGTTGCTGATTCTGGACCATGTTGAAATCTCATCAAGATCAGATTGAATATTTATGCAGAATTTCATTATAGATAACTGCACCATCTGCAAAAGGCCTTATTTTACTATTAATGTTGTCTTCAAGGTCATTAATATGCAACATGAGCAGCAAGGGTCCCAACACACTTCCCTGGGTACACTCAAAAGTTACTTCTACATCTGAAAATGACTCTATACAAGATAACATGCTGTGTCCTCCCTACCCAAAAAGTCCTCAGTCCAGTCACAAATTTCACTTGATACCACATATGATCATACTTTTGACAATAAGTGTAGGTGTGGTACTGAGCCAAATGCTTTTTGGAAATCAAGAAATACTGCATCTAACCGTTTGCCCTGATCCAAAGCTTTCAGTGAGAAAAGTGCAAGTTGACTTTCACATGATCAATGTTTTCGAAATCCATGTTGGTTGGCATTGAAGAAGTCATTCTGTTTAAGATACCTCATTATGTTTGAGCTCAGAATATGGTCTAAGATTCTACAACAAACTGACGTCAATTATATTGAACGGTAATTTTGTGGATCATTTCTACTATCCATCTGTAGAAGACAGGTGTGACCTGTGACAAGAACTGGACATGGTTTTTTGTTCAAGGGATCTCTGAAAGACTATAGTCAGAAGTGGGGCTAATACAGATACAAATTAAGTATAGAATCTGACAGGGATTCCATTGGGTCCTGGAGCTTTGTTCAACTTTAATGATTTCTCAAAACCACTGACACTAACACTATTCCACACTCCTGGATTTTCCTTTGTATAGGAACATTTGAAAAAAGGATTAAGCATTTCAGCTTTTGTTATGTTATCCTCAATTTCAGTTCCTTTCTCATTCACTTGGGACTGGACACTGGCTTCGAATATGACCAGAATTTCTTTGGGTTTTCTGAAAGCTCACTTGACAATATTCTGCTTTGGTAGTCATTGAAGGCATCACTCATTGCTCTCTTGACAGCTAAACACGTTTCATTCAGCATCTCTTTAGCTGTAGCCCTATGCTTTGTTTTACACCTATTATGCAGTAATCTCTGTTCCTTCAGAAGTTTCTTTATGGTGACTGTGTACCATGGAGGTTCCTCCAACTATGAGCTATTCTACTGGGTACATATCTATCCAGGGAATGGTCAACTATTCTTTTAAACTTGAGCCAGAATCCCTCTGCATGTTCCTGTCCTGTGCTGAATATTTCAAGTTCCTCATTGAGATATGACACTACTCATTTTTTTAGGTGATCATTCTTGCCACAAATGCATCATGGTCACTGATACCAGTTAGGATGTGGGCCCCAGAGGTCAGGTTGCAGTTAAATCCAATATATTTCCATTATGAGAAGGGTTCCTAACTATCTGTTCTACATAGTTTTCAGAGAAGATACTTAGTAAAGTTTCACAGGATGTCTTATCACATCCACCACTAACAAAACTGTAATTTCCCCAAGGATTAATTGAAGATGATTAAAGTCCCCACCAATGATTACAGTATGGCTGGGAAACTCACATACAAGTGAACCAAGGTTTTCCCTACAGTTTTCAGTTACATCAAGAGACTAGTCTTGTGGGCGATAGAGGGACCCAATTATTATTTTATGCCCACTCCTTGTACTGAGTCCTACCCAAACAATCTCACAAGCAGCTTCACTTTCTACCTCTATGGATTTCAGTTTCTTTCCACTGTGACAAATATGCCAGCGCCATTTCCCATTTGCCTATCCTTTCCATATACACTTAAATTTTCCCCAAAAATCTCACTGCTATCAGTTTCAGGTTTCAACTAGCTCTCTGTACTTAGTATATGTGAGATTCATTGCTTTTCATGAGCATTTCACACTCTGGCACTTTTTTGTGAATGCTTCAGCAGTTTGTCATTAGAATTTTAATATCCCATCTGTGGGAGGCTTTTCTTTCAACCATACACTGGTACTTCTGGGCTTCCTACAACTATCATTATCTGGATTGGATGGAGAGTCACCAGATCTAAAAAACACTTGTGTGCACCCCCCACACAGCTACACAAGTAACAGCCTCTGTTGTGTAGTGCACACATGGCCCATTTAGGTTGACCCTACAGTTCTCAACCCTTTGGTGCCAAGTCCAAGAAGTCACAGCCTAGCTTGTCACAGAACCATCAAAATCTCTGGTTCAGTCCTTCCACCCACATGAGAACTTAAGGGTCACAATCAGTACTGGGGACAATGCTGCAAATCGTGAGCTTTGTTGAAACTCAGTGTGCAAGGCTGGTCTTCTCAACCTTTTCTGCCAGCTGCTGAAATGACCCAAGAATGACCTCAGAGCCCAGATGACAGGCATCATTTGTTCCAGTGTGTGCCACCCTGCTACCTGAATGGCTGCTGGAATAGCCTCTTCAACATGATGAATTAGGCCCTCAGGCATACACACTGAGTGCACCTGATGTCCTTGCCTGTCCATTGCCGCCATTTCCCTAAGGGATACCATCATTCGCCATACGTTTGAACTGTTGACAATTAATAGACCCATACCCTTTTGCATTTGCCTCCCTCTGAAACCAGACAAAAGAGGTTTCTCCACAACAGATTAAGTGAGTCCCATTCGCTCACATTTAGTGTCGGTGAAAGACAGCACCTCAAACTTGTTGGTTAGTGGGACTGGTACAACATGCCGAATTCTGCTTGCTCCCTGTTCAGCCTGTACAGGACGCCTAGATCGACCATCAACAAGCCACTCTCAGTCAACTGGACAGGTAATGACAGATCCCCTACTTTATGCAGAGGAGACAGGATCCACAGGAGAGGATAGTACTTGAAGTACCTCAGGTATACGTATCACAGGTCCATGACTCTTGCGAGCTCTTCCAAAACACTGATTTGCAGCAGCTGCCAATCATTTCACAGCAGTTAGGGCAATTTCCAGCTGCTTAAAAATGTCAACCAATTCATCTCGTGGGAGAACAGCATACATGTGAGGCTACATTTTGGTTGGTGCAATATATTACAAGGCAGTGAACAAATCAACTTTAAATTAAGTCCGCTGATCATCTTTTAATCTGTTGCGCTAAAAAGTTCCTAATTCCCTGTAAGAACTAAAGCTGATACACAAAAACAAGATTTCTACTAAGACAACACAAAAACGTTTTGATGTTGATTATAGTTGACAGCAAACTCGAAAACAGAGTTGCTTTACGACAAATGCAGAAATATATAGGGCTACTCCTATTTAAGGGAAAACTAGATGTAACACAGTACCATGTTAGAAAATCTGCTACAGTAACTAAATAACAAATGTCGATTTGTTACAAATTGCTCGCACATTATGCAAAGGTCAATGGTAGCTTCCGAAAATTCTCAAAAACGCGCGTTTGTCTTCGTTGATATACAATGAGTTTCACGGGTGACGTATCCTTTGGCTGAGCTATAAACCACAAACGCTATTTGCTACGAAATAAATTAGGAATTCAAAACAGTTGTACTGGTAACTTACCAAAATATAGCTTCGCAAGTGTCCAAAAAATTCTGAAACACACCTATGTCTCACATAATTGTATAATGAAATAAGAGAACGATAGGTTTGAATGAAGATAGGCCTGCTATTATGAAAATGTCTTTAAAGAGCACAGCTGCGTTTAAGCCTACAATAGACGATAACAGTACAATACTAGTTTTATAGCGTCACTCGCGAATGTTCGAAATGTCACTGTTGTGGTTGGCAGGAGAGCCAACCGTGTCAGTAAAGGAGGCCGAAATGCACGCGTTTCAGCTCACGCAGGCTGGCGTGAGGTCTGGAACATGACAAGGAAATTAGAATTGAGAAAAACGGACGTAGCTGGTGGAATACTTAACTTTAATCCATTAATGGAGAACGTCGCTCTTTATGGTACATGATTCACAGTATCAATAGTACGGATACTGGCGCCTTGCTAGCTCGTAGCAAATAACATAGCTGAAGGCTATGCTAACTATCGTCTCGGCAAATGAGAGCATAGAAGTCAGTGAACCATCGCTAGCAGCGTCGGCTGTACAACTGGGGCGAGTGCTAGGAAGTCTCCCTAGACCTGCCGTGTGGCGGCACTCGATCTGCAATCACTGATAGTGGCGACAAGCGGGTCCGACGTATACTACCGAACCGCGGCCGATTTAAAGGCTACCACCTAGCAAGTGTGGTGTCTGGCAGTGACACCACATTCAACCCTCGCAAATTGGCGTACGGTTGTGGCATAAGGCTTCCGCCCACCGTGGAGAGGACCCCATGTTGACGTATGCGACGAGGTGGGGACCCTGACAACAGGCGAGGCTGTGCCACCCACACCCTGCCATTTGGACCGTGGGGAGCTAGGAAACGCCTGAAAACCTGTACCAGAGTGTACGCCAACATGCAGTGTATGCGCCCGTAGAGAGACAGGAGGGGCCGAAGTGTCAACCTCCATCGGGCCGGGGCACCCGATGGGCGAAGACGACATATGGTCCAGAGTGGGCAAGAGTTCCATGTTGGAGGACAACTGGTCCCGGGAAGTGATCGGCGGCGCGTGACCCAGGGAGGCGCTCGACGGCTGCAGCGGTGTGGCTACTGCGGGTGTCGCCGGCGGGAGAACAAGTGGCGGCGGCTGTCGCCATGGGGCAAAATGGAAGGCAGCGGCGGTAACACCTGGGGCTGAGGAGAGCCAGTAGATAGGTCCCCAAGGCGCTGACCGGACAGCACCATTGCTGAAAGCAGACGACGAGCGGCAGATCCCGTGCGACGACAGAGGCGCAGCTGATTGAGATGCCGACGCACCTCACCAGAGGCCTTCAAAACCAGATACATAGCGCGTCCGAGGCAGCAAAGAATGCGCCCTTCGAGCCAACGCCGTGAACCTCGATAGTGGCGATAGTAGACAATGTCGCCTGGAGCGAAAGCAGGTGTCTGCCGCTGCACAGGTACCTGTTGCGGCGGATGCCACAAAGACATCAAGGTTCGATGACAACGACCGTGGAGCAACTGAGCCGGCGAGCGACCATCTCGGGGCTGAGAGCGATACGAGGACAAAAAAAGCAATAACGCGTCCTCCCAAGAATGCGACTCTTTCAACTTCAACATCTGTGACTTGAAAGTCCTGACCAATCGTTCAGCGGCACTGTTTGACTGTGGCGAAAACGGCGCAGACGTCAGATGTTGAATACCATTGACCTTGCAGAATGACTGAAATTCTGCAGACAGGAATTGTGGGCCATTGTCGGAAACAATAGTCAGTGGAAGACCTTCAATGCAAAAGATAGCAGATAACGCTTGGTTGGTGGCAGATGACGTAGTGGAAGACATCCGGACAACAAAAGGAAAATTACTGAATGAATCTACCACAACCAACCATCGAGCATTCCAGAATGGACCAGCAAAATCGATGTGCAAGCGTTGCCAAGGGGAAGTGGCTTTTGGCCATGCAAAGAATTTACGTGGAGGTGCTGATTGTTGTTCGGCACACACCATGCAAGAAGAGCACGTATTTGTAATTGCGGCATCGATTCCAAACCAAGTACAGTGCTGACGAGCAAGTTGTTTCATTCTCACAATACCCCAATGTCCACAGTGGAGAAGCTGTAAGACAGAGGACTGTAACCAAACGTGGGACTACGACCCTGGACTGATCATTATCAGAATGCAACAGCAAAACACCACGTTGCACAAAAAGTCTCTCCTTGTGAGCAAAAAATCATCGAACCAACGGGTCCCCGATCCGTGACTTTGACAAGGGCCATTGCGTAGCAACAAAACGCAGAACGGTAGCAAGGACAGGGTCAGCAGCTGTGACTGTAGCTACACGACGAAAATCAATCAGGAACGATTCGACCACGTCATCGGTTTCCGCATCAATGAACATGCAAGCAAGTTTGGAGGAATCGATGACCTATCTTCAGCAACAGGCAAGCGGGACAACGCATCGGCGTTTCCGTGCTTAGCAGTGGACCGATACAAGATATTGTAGCGGTACTGCGAGAGGAAAATAGACCAGCGAATGAATTTATGCGCTGTACGTGGAGGTACAGGCTTGGTCGGATGAAAAAGCTATGTCAAAGGTTTGTGGTCTGTGATTATGGTAAAGTGACGACCATACACGAAATCATGAAACTTTTTAACACCAAATACGAGAGCCAATGCTTCTTTCTCGGTCTGTGAATAATTTCTTTGCGCAGACGAGAGCAATTTGGACGTAAAGGCAATAGGGCGATCGTGCGATCCATCTTTGTGCGCAAGCACAGCACCGATCCCGAAATCCGAGGCATCCACCATCAACAAAAGGGGCTTCTGGGGATCGAATGGCGTAAGGCAAGCATTGGAAAGCAACGCCGATTTCAACTGGCGAAAGGCGCGTTCGCATTCCGTCGTCCAGACGCACGGAACACCCTTACGGCGTAAGCGATGAAGCAGAGCTGAAATAGAAGAGGCATGTGGTATATAACGTCTATAATAACTAATTTTTCCCAGCACACTCTGTAGCTGCTTCAAATTCTGCGGCGACGGTAAGTCTTGTATGGCACGAAGGTGCGTGGGACTGGGATGTATGCCTTGGGCATTGAGTACATGTCGCAAATATGGCAAGCCCCGAGCAAAAAACACACATTTGTCCTTCCGCAAGCGAAGACCATTTTGTCGTAAGACCTGAAATAATGTTCTGAGATTGGCCAAATGTTTTTCTTCCGTCTTTCCAGAGATCACAATATCGTCCAGATAATTTGCTGCAGTAGGGATCGACGCACAAGCAGTTTGTAGATATTGCTGAAACAATGCAGGGGCGGATGCACACCTGAATGGCAGCCGTTTGAATCAATACAAACCAAGATGCGTATTAACCACCAAAACGTGCTGGGATTCTTTTTCCACCGGTATTTGCAAGTACGCATCTGCTAGGTCCAACTTTGAAAAATATTTACCTGGGCACAGTTTGTCAAAAAGATCTTCCAGGCGGGGTAAAGGAAAAGTTGCAATCACTAGTTGTGGATTCACTGTTGCCTTGAAGTCCACACAAAGGGTGATGCCCAGAGAGAAGCCTGCACACGTTCAATTACACCTTGTGATTCCAAATCGTGTAATGTTTTTGCGAACTCATCATGCAATGCGTGGGGAACATTGCGCGCTCTGAAAAATTTCGGTTGCGCGTTTACTTTCAGTTCCAAATGTGCTTTATAGTTCTTAGCGCAACCGAGGCCAGGTACAAAAATGTCTGCAAATTCTTCACATAGACGAGAAACACTGTCGGAAGGCACAGTCTGGTTCACTGAGAGGACCTGATTGACTATAGACAAGTTAAACAACTGAAATAAATCGAAACCAAACAAGTTCACTGCATCAGAAGAACGAAGGACGTAAAATGACACAAGTTTTGTTTGTCCTTTGTATGTTGCAAGAAGACTGCACTGTCCTAACACAGGGATACGTTGCCCTGAATAGCTTGTTAACTGAACATTTGCGGCACGCAACGGAGGTGTGCTCAGCAGTTTGTAAGTGTCTTGATTGATCAGTGAAACTGCAGCTCCGGTATCGAGCTGGAATGTCCAAATCTATAAAAAGTTTATTGTCATGCTGATGACATGAGCGACTGTCTCGTGCAACGTGAACCGACACTGGTACATAATCACTTGCGACGTGACGGGAGTTCCGGCGATGTTGACGCACACTATTTTTGGGACAATCACAGTCACTGTTAGAGAGAGTGGCACTGGGTGGAGTGGAATGAAGTACATGAATTTCCATGGGTGAAGTTTCGCGAGCCTGAGTATCCTTGGTTCGATTCCGATTCCGGCGCGACGCAAAGGGCCTGGAACAGTTTTGAGCTTCCGATCTGAGCTTTCTATGGCAAACACGCTCAACATGTCCTTTTTTATTACAATAAAAGCAAATAGCTTGGTGTCATGGGCAATTCTCGCGCAAATGTTTAGTAGCACACCACGGGCATGATTTGATCACTGCATTTGCTTGCCAGCGCGCTACACGTGGCTGAGAGCCTGGCAGCAGCGGCGCGGCCGGGCGCGAGGACTGTTTACTGTTCCGTGCAGTTCGCCCGGTGGGCTGGTTAACCTGACACACTGCTGGCAAAGTTTCAAATGATTCCTGAGCAAAGTCAAGTGTGTCCTGCCGGTCCAATATGTCCATCACTTGTTGAAGGGACGGATTTACTAGTTTCAAAATCTGTTCCCTTATATGAACATCAGAAACGTTCTGTGCAATTGCATCACGTACCATAGTATCTGAATAAGGGAGTCCACATTGACACTGAAAAGCACAATCCCTAGTAAGGCCTTGCAAGGTTGCAACCCACTTCCGATTAGTCTGGCCTGCCGTACGTTTTGTACGAAAGAAGGTATACCGTTTGGCAACTACATTGACTGATTCTTTGAAATATGCATCTAATGCATACAAAATTTCGTCATAGGACAGAGTTGCTACATCACGTCGAGAAAATAATTTGACTATCACACGGTACGTAGTCACGCCGACGGAAGATAATAAAAACGGCTGCCGCTCGTTACCTTGAATTCTGTAGGCAGCGAGATGGAATCCAAATTGGCGTGACCACTCCGTCCAGCTTTCCAGTGCAGGATCAAAAGGTCGAAAAGTGGGTGCAACAGCGTGTTGTGGCTGCGTTAGCAGTGGAGCGGCTGCTGACGCATCGTTTGGCATCGCATGTTGACCCTGGACGAGCTGTCCGAGGGCACCCAGTAAGGCCTGCGTCTGCTGATTCTGTAAGCGATAAAATTCGGACAGTACATCTGGAGATTGTGGCGAACCCATTACACAAGTAAATCAGGGCAATTTAAATAAGAACACCTTTACTCTCGTCGCCAATGTTGTGGTTGGCAGGAGAGCCAACCGTGTTAGTAAAGGAGGCCGAAATGCACGCGTTTCAGCTCACGCAGGCTGGCGTGACGTCTGGAACATGACAAGGGAATTAGAATTGAGAAAAACAGACGTAGCTGGTGGAATACTTAACTTTAAACCATTAATGGAGAACGTCGCTCTTTATGGTACATAATTCACAATATCAGTAGTACGGATACTGGCGCCTTGCTAGGTCGTAGCAAATAACGCAACTTAAGGCTAGGCTAACTATCGTCTCGGCAAATGAGAGCATAGAAGTCAGTGAACCATCGCTAGCAAAGTCGGCTGTACAACTGGGGCGAGTGCTAGGAAGTCTCTCTAGACCTGCTGTGTGGCAACACTCGATCTGCAATCACTGATAGTGGCGACAAGCGGGTCCGACGTATACTCCCGGACCGCGGCCGATTTAAAGGCTACCACCTAGCAAGTGTGGTGTGTGGCGGTGACACCACAGTCACAACTTCACAGCACAAACGAGTATTGATACAATCAATGAAAGATTACGCAGAATCGTCGCGAACAGTAAAAAAAGTGAATCTAGAACTTCAAATCAGAACACGATCTTGTACACGCGATCTCACACAAGGGAAAATTGTTTATTCGGCTCTTAAAAATAAATAAACGTGTGTATTGCACAAATTTTCACTTAGCTAATTCTGTGGACACTTCTGGCATGGCGAAGAAGAACACAGCAGCGTAACATTATCTCGATCAAAAATTGCTAAAATGTGCAGCGCCAACAAAACACGTATTCCGTCTGTTGCAGCCAACAATGTGGCTGGTGCTGTATATAATAACATTGTTATCTACATTATGTGCATACATTGTTGTTGTTGTGGTCTTCAGTCCTGAGACTGGTTTGATGAAAATGAAAATCATAAGAAGAAAATGAAAATCATAAGAAATGAAAATTCAATACTTTGCAACAACACACTCTTTATGGCTTTAAGAGAAATAAAACACACACACACACACACACACACACACACACAAATCACTCCTCCATCACATGTTGTTGTTGTTGTTGTTGTTGTTGTGGTCTGCAGTCCTGAGCCTGGTTTGATGCAGCTCTCCATTCTATTCTATCCTGTGCAAGCTTCTTCATCTCCCAGTACCTACTGCAACCTACATCCTTCTGAATATGCTTAGCGTATTCATCTCTTGGTCTCCCTCTACAATTTTTACCCTCCACGCTGTCCTCCCAATACTAAATTGGTGATCGCTTTATGCCTCAGAACATGTCCCACCAACCGATCTCTTCTCCTAGTCAAGTTGTGCCACAAACTTCTCTTCCCCCCAATCCTATTCAATACCTCCTCATTAGTTATATGATCTACCCATCTAATCTTCAGCATTCTTCTGTAGCACCATATTTCAAAAGCTTCTATTCTCTTCTTGCCCAAACTAGTTATTGTCTGTGTTTCACTTCCATACATGGCTACACTCCATACAAATACTTTCAGAAACTACTTCCTGACACTTAAATCTACATTCGATATTAACAAATTTCTCTTCTTCAGAAACGCTTTCCTTGCCATTGCCAGTCTACATTTTATATCCTCTCTACTTCGACCTTCATCAGTTATTTTGCTCCCCAGATAGCAAAACTCCTTTACTACTTTAAGTGTCTCATTTCCCAATCTGATTCCCTCAGCATCACCCAACTTAATTTGACTACATTCCATGATCTTCGTTTTGCTTTTGTTGATGTTCATCTTATATCCTCCTTTCAAGACACTGTCCATTCCATTCAACTGCTCTTCTAAGTCCTTTGCTGTCTCTGCCAGAACTACAATGTCATCGGCAAACCTCAAAGATTTTATTTCTTCTCCATGTATTTTAATACCTACTCTGACTTTTTTTTTTTTTTTGTTTCCTTCACTGCTTGCTCAATATACAGATTGAATAACATTGGGGAGAGGCTACAACCATGTCTCACTCCTTTCCCAACCATTGCTTCCCTTTCATGTCCCTTGACTCTTATAACTGCCACCTGGTTTCTGTACAAATTGTAAATAGCCTTTCGCTCCCTGTATTTTACCCCTGCCACATTCAGAATTTGAAAGAGAGTATTCCAGTCAACATTGTCAAAAGCTTTCTCTAAGTCTACAAATGCTAGAAATGTAGGTTTGCCTTTCCTTAATCTAGCTTCTAAGATCAGTTGTAGGGTCAGTATTGCCTCACGTGTTCCTATATTTCTATGGAAACCAAACTGATCTTCCCTGAGGTCGGCGTCTACCAGTTTTTCCATTCATCTGTAAAGAATTCGCTTAAGTATTTTACATCCGTGAATTATTAAACTGATTGTTCAGTAATTTTCACATCTGTCAGCACCTGCCTTCTTTGGGATTGGAATTATTCTTCTTGAAGTGTGCGGGTATTTCGCCTGTTTCATACACCTTGCTCACCAGATGGTAGAGTCTTGTCAGGACTGGCTCTCCCAAGGCCGTCAGTAGTTCTAATGGAATGTTGTCTACTCCTGAGGCCTTGTTTCGACTCAGGCCTTTCAGTGCTCTATCAAACTCTTCAGGCAGTATCGTATCTCCCATTTCATCTTCATCTACATCCTCTTCTATTTCCATAATATTGTCCTCAAGTACATCACCCTTGTATAGACCCTCTATATACTCCTTCCACCTTTCTGCTTTCCCTTCTTTGTTTAGAACTAGGTTTCCATCTGAGCTCTTGATATTCATACAAGTGGTTCTCTTTTCTCCAGAAGTCTCTTTAGTTCTCCTGTAGGCAGGATCTATCTTACCCCTAGTGATTTGCACCTCTACATCCTTACATTTGTCCTCTAGCCATCCCCGCTTCGCCATTTTGCACTTCCAGTCGATCTCATTTTTGAGACGTTTATATTCCTTTTTGCCTGCTTCATTTACTGCTTTTTTTTTATTTTCTCCTTTCGTCAATTAAATTCAATATTTCTTCTGTTACCCAAGGATTTCTACTATCCCTCGTCTTTTTACCTACTTGATCCTCTGCTGCCTTCACTACTTCATCCCTCAGAGCTACCCATTCGTTTTCTACTGTATTTCTTTCTCCCATTCCTGTCAATTGTTCCCTTATGCTCTCCCTGAAACTCTGTACAACCTCTGGTTTAGTCATTTTATCTAGATCCCATCTCCTTAAATTCCCACCTTTTTGCTGTTTCTTGCGTTTTAATCAACAGTTCATAACAAATAGATTGTGGTCAGAGTACACACCTGCCACTGGAAATGTCTTACAATTTAAAACCTGGTTCCTAAACCTCTGTCCTACCATTATATAATCTATATGAAACCTGTCAGTATCTCCAGGCTTCTTCCATGTATACAACCTTCCTTTATGATTCTTGAACCAAGTGTTAGCTATGATTAAGTTATGCTCTGTGCAAAATTCTACCTGGCGGCTTCCTATTTCATTTCTTAGCCCCCAATTCATATTCACCTACTACGTTTCCTTCTCCCCCTTTTCCTACCACCAAATTCCAGTCACCCATGACTATTAAATTTCCGTCTCCCTTCACTATTTGAATAATTTCTTTTATCTCATCATACATTTATTCAATTACTTTGTCATCTGCAGAGCTGGTTGGCATATAAACTTGTACTAGTGTAGTAGGCATGGGCTTCGTGTCTATCTTGGCCACAATAATGCGTTCACTATGCTGTTTGTAGTAGCTTACCCGCACTCCTATTTTTTTATTCATTATTAAACTGACTCCTGCATTACCCCTATTTGATTTTGTATTTATAACCCTGTATTCGCCTGACCAAAAGTCTTGTTCCTCCTGCCAGCGAACTTCACTAATTCCTACTATATCTAACTTCAACTTATCCATTTCCCTTTTTAAATTTTCTAGCCTACCTGCTCGATTAAGGGATCTGACATTCCATGCTCCGATCCGTAGAATGCCAGTTTTCTTTTCCCTCATAATGACGTCCTCCTGAGTAGTCCCCGCCCAGAGATCCAAATGGAGGACTATTTTACCTCCAGAATATTTTATCCAAGAGGACGCCATCATCATTAAACCATACAGTAAAGCTGCATGCCCTCGGGAAAAATTACGGCTGTAGTTTCCGCTTGCTTTCAGCCGTTCGCAGTACCAGCACAGCAAGGCCGCTTTGGCTAGTATTACAAGGCCAGATCAGTCAATCATCCAGACTGTTGCCCCTGCAACTACTGAAAAGGCTGCTGCCTACGTTATGTGCATACATATGCAAAGGAAATCATGACTATGTGTTTATATGTGTTTGATGATTTACAAATATTTCCCTGGCTTGATTATACTAACTGTCCTTTTGATCTTTAAGTATGGATGCATTTGATTAACAAGCCATCCATGTGTGCTAGGTTCTCAGGTCACTACCTTTCTCGTAACTCATGTAAAAACAAATGATAAGTGTGTGTGGAATTTTGGTACCGCCCTCACTTGCATGTAGCCAAATAAATGTAGGCTTAGACCAGCAAACATGAATTAATATGAGGCACCTTGTGGTGAATTTCATTGTCACCCTGTCACTTGGTTAGACATTTCCACCCATGACATATGCCATGAGGCACATCAATTGAAGGCCATATAAAATAAAATGAAAAGTAGTGCCCACCGTGCAGTAAAAATGTCTTTGGTGTACTTGTTATACAGATTAGCCTCAGCACAGCTAAGCTGACACCCATTTTAAAAATGAGGAACAGATGACATTACGTGGCAGTTGTTTCCAAAACTGCCCTGTAATCTGTTTAATACTCCAATACGCATATCTAACTAGTGAACCACATAAAAGTACTAATCTGCATCAAAACTGCAACCAATAGTAACAAATGCCAATGGTTGCAGTTCTAATAAACTCTGTCTCTTTAGCTTGTTGATAAATGTAGTGACTACTAGATGACTAGCACAGGTCGTAAAGATGTTCTAGTGAAAGCCAGAGTCTCGGGCAGGTGAATGCTGGGAAGAGCAGTTACTGACGCATTACAGCAGGTGTGATTACAGATCTTCATTTTGCAAGAAGCAGAAAGAACCCTTTTAGCAAATAAAAAGATCGCAAGGACAGGGGAAAACATGATACTGGTAGTGTGTAACCAGCAGTTAGGCCTGAAGAAGGCCATTTTGAATGTTAATTAATAATTGTTTAATAAGAACCCTGATTGGCTTATGGCAATTATTCTGGTAGTCAGGGAGAGTTTGCATGCATGTGTATGTGGGTGCCTTCTGATTGAACTTAACTAGAAATCTGTAAGTAGTAGTGGAGACTTTCTGCCTACTAACCCACTTCAAAGAAGAAATACAGTTCATTGGTCACCCACAGCAGAATCCTTAAGAGTACGGAATGTGGCAGCATGTTAATTAAATTGTCATTGGTTGGAACTCACAAGGTGTGTTGCAATTGGCTGGTGAGATTCTGATGCTGGCAGAACCAGTTATATTTTGTGGAAAAGAATAAGGAAGAACTTCTCTTTGGTATGCATTGGAGAACCCTTCTTCTGCGGGTAGTCCAACTTAGAGCAGAATTCAGAAGTTGGGACTGAACTTAGAATTCTCTGCCAATACTGTAGCTACCTTCTGCTCTCGTACATAACTGAAGTGGTAAGAATGGACTGCATTTGCATCCACTGAGGTGAGGCAAGCATGACATCATTTATCTTGCGTCAGGGTTTTGATTTACTGATCTAATTTTCACAACAAGCTAGCTACACCCACCTTGAGCTTGGCCAAGAGTACTGATATTCATGGTTTTCTGCCACTTTTCTTTAACTGATTAACTTATTCTGCAATCATTGGCCACATTTCTGAACACTGTCTTTTATCATTTCTGTCAGGTATTCATGCACATGTGTGTTTTCAGTCCTTTGTTCATTTGATGATTGTATTAGTGTTCATTTTGGATGTTTATTAGTAATAAATCAAACTGTGACAGCGATCCTTAGTATCTTTTCGGCGTTTGATGGACCCGGTTATCATATACCCATGTGAGGTGTGATACTCATATTTTCATTCTTATATCCTTAATTGGTCCACCCATGTTAAATTAACTAAATGAGCAGGTATTAATGGTGCGACCTCATTTTCTTTAAAATTCGCATGATCTTATGAGGAGTTATTTATCATTGCAAATCAACAGGGATAAATTTTGTAGCAGCTAAGGAGAACACTGAATTGCTCGACAAGTTTCTCAGATTAGTGTGCCATAGTCTTTGTTTGTTTAGAAATTTCTTTACAGTGACTGTATACATGGAGGGCCCTCCCACTATAAACTGTTCTGCTGGGTATGTATTTGTCCAGTGCATGGTGAACTGTTTTTTCATTCTTGATCCATAGTTCCTCTATATCAAGGATAGCCAAGAAGTTGGCACATGAGAAGGGCTCATTATTGGCGAGATCTGAGGGCATCCTGTGAAGACTTGGGCTTTCAGTTTGAGTTCACAGTATGATATACATTGCAGCAGAATGGGACTTCTGAAAGTCTAAATAGGACTATTTTGGATAACACATGTTGTGCGTTTCTCAAATCAGATCTTGACAAGAGTGTCTGGATAGAAGTAGTATTGGCTGCAGTCCATATCACAAATTGGACTTCAGCTGCAGCAATGGAGCAAAACGTTCCAGTAGCTGTATGATATGGAAGAAAACCCAACTTGGATAAGGTTTTTGGTTGTGTAGCCTTCTTAAAAATTTGAAAGAAACTGGTAGTTAGAAAGATTGATTCTCATACACTTAGATACAATACAGGTGAATTACTTTCAAATTAAAATAAGTTACAGACATTGCTCGAAAAATTTTGAAAATCTTTGCACTTTTAACTTTGTTTCTAGAAGATATAAACAAGAAAAGTGAGTAAAGCCATCTATAAATTTTGAAGTATATCTTTTATTATCGTATTAACTTGGAGTACTTGGTGTAATTATATTCCCATGAATAAGTTCTAGTAGTTTGGTTGTTTTTGCTCCTCATGTTTTATGGGTTTGTGTCATATGTTTCCCCATCCACACGTGTGTAACAAGAATCATAATCTGACTTGTTAGATTTGACGTTCATACCATCATCTTGCATCTGCAATTTATGGATAGTATCGTAAGTCATGTGAGCCAACCTTTTGTGCCCTTCATTTGTCTCTGTTGGTGGAGCTACATGACAATGAAGTTCCATATGTATAAAATTTAGCGCATTTGTGTTTAACTCGCTTCTCTGTGCAGTGGCATGAGTCATGTTGTCCTGAATATTAGCTTTACAGTTCTCAAATGCTACCCATAAACCTTTTGATTCTAGTTTATGTGCTGACAACAGGTTATAGCTGAGGTCTGGAAGAGACAGAATCTGTGTAACCAAAATCAGATTTTTCTTGCTGTTTACGCGTGAATTTAAAGCTTCAATTTCACCAATGTCTTTAGCATATAGAATTGTACCACACTTTGCAACATTAATTTTAACTGACTCTGGCAACCTTTTCCTGTTTTTCAGCTCTTTAGGTCCAGAATCCAAATGCATTTTAATTCTAGGTAATGTTGCTGAATTTTCATTACTAACTATAGGAAAAAGCCATCGTTATCTTTTCCACATTGATGGTGGCAACACCTGCAGAATTTTGTTTTGGTTTCTGTGGTGTGATTTTCTTTGGTTTTGGACAATCTGATCTTCTGTGACCTTCCAACACACAGACTATGACACACAAGGTGATTAGAATAAGGGAAGTGACATTATCTATTTCTAGAAAACTTGGATGCTTTGTTGTGCTATCTGTCAGACAGGGGGAAGCAAATTATCATTTGTGAGGATTTCAATGTTGATTCCCTGAAAGAGTGTAATAGGAAGAATGACCTTTTAGTATTACTCAGTTCTTTCAATTTGAGCTCCGTCATTGATTTTCCTACTCGGATAACAAAGAACAGCAGTACATTGATAGATAACTTTTTTATAGACCAAGATAAGTTTAAGGACATAAATGCTTATTCTGTTGAGAATGGTCTTTCAGATCATAGTGCACAGCTTGTTACAGTACATGACATAGCTCCATGCAGTATAATAAATCAGACTTTCAAAGCAGTGCGTTCAATTAACAGTATAAATATTGCAAATTTTAGGGAAAGCCTACAGCAGCTAGACTGGGATGAAGTGTATAAGGAACCCGATGCAAACTTGAAATATAACTTATTTCACAATACATTTTTAAGGGTATTTGAAAATTGTTTTCCCAAGGAAATAGTTAAACATAATTCCAAGAAAACATATAAAAAACCTTGGCTAACTAAAGGAATAAGAATATCTTGCAACCGCAAAAGAGAACTGTATCTAACAGAAAGAGGGAGTACTGACCCCAAAATTGTTCAATATTATAAAAACTATTGTGCGGTACTAAGAAAAGTTATTAAAAAGTCCAGAAGCATGTGTATCATGTCTGAGATCAGTAACTCTGATAATAAAATTAAAGCAATTTGGAATATTATTGAAAGGGAAACAGGGCAACCAAGGGCACAGGAAGACTTTAGTGCAATAAAACTGAATGACAAGTGCAATAACAAACAATCAGAAATTGAAAATATTTTGAATAATCATTTTTTAAATGTTGTGGAGAAAATAGGATCTAGATCTTCACTAGAAGAGGCAAGGCTATTAATAGAAGAGGCCATACCTGCGCAGTTTGAAACAACTGTAATTCCACCAACCTCTCCCTCTGAAATCAGTAAAATAATAAACTCACTGAAAAGTAAAAGCTCTTACGGAATTGATGGCATTTCCAGCAAAGTACTTAAAGCTTGTTCCCCACAGATAAGTAGGATTCTCAGCCACATATGTAATAGCTCTTTGGAGCAGGGTGTTTTCCCTGATAGACTGAAATATGCCATTGTAAAACCATTGCATAAAAAGGGGGATACGTCGGGTGTCAACAACTACCGCCCAATCTCTCTTCTGACAGGTCTATCAAAAATTTTTGAGAAAGTAATGTATTCAAGAGTAGCCTCCTATATTTGTAAAAATAAAGTACTAACAAAATGTCAGTTTGGTTTTCAGAAAGGCTTTTCAACAGAAAATGCTATATATGCTTTCACTGATCAAATATTAAATGCTCTGAATAACCGGACATCAGCCATTGGTATTTTTTGTGATCTCTCAAAGGCCTTTGATTGTGTAAATCATGGAATTCTTTTAGATAAGCTAAATCATTATGGTTTGAGTGGGGCAGTGCACAAATGGTTTAATTCATACTTAACTGGAAGAATGCAGAAAGTTGAAATAAGTGGTTCGTGTAATGTTAAAACAACAGCTGATTCCTCAAACTGGGGTGCTATCAAGCACGGGGTCCCACAGGGTTCGGTCTTAGGTCCTTTACTGTTCTTGATATACATTAATGACTTACCATTCCACATTGATGAAGATGCAAAGTTAGTTCTTTTTGCTGATGATACAAGTATAGTAATAACATCCAAAAACCAAGAACTAAGTGATGTAATTGTAAATGATGTTTTTCACAAAATTATTAAGTGGTTCTCAACAAACAGACTCTCTTTAAATTTTGATAAAACACAGTATATACAGTTCCGTACAGTAAATGGCACAACTCCAGTAATAAATATAGAATTTGAACAGAAGTCTGTAGGTAAGGTAGAATTTTCAAAATTTTTAGGTGTGTCCATTGATGAGAGGTTAAACTGGAAGCAACACATTGATGGTCTGCTGAAACGTCTGAGTTCAGCTACGTATGCTATTAGGGTTATTGCAAATTTTGGTGATAAGAATCTCAGTAAATTAGCTTACTATGCCTACTTTCATTCACTGCTTTCGTATGGCATCATATTCTGGGGTAATTCATCGTTGAGTAGAAAAGTATTCATTGCACAAAAACGTGTAATCAGAATAATTGCTGGAGCCCACCCACGGTCATCCTGCAGACATCTATTTAAGGATCTAGGGATCCTCACAGTAACCTCACAGTATATATATTCCCTTATGAAATTTGTTGATAATAATCCAACCCAATTCAAAAGTAATAGCAGTGTGCATACCTATAACACCAGGAGAAAGGATGATCTTCACTATGCAGGGTTAAATCTGACTTTGGCACAGAAAGGGGTAAATTATGCTGCCACAAAAGTCTTTGGGCACCTACCAAACAGCATCAAAAGCCTGACAGATAGCCAACTAACATTTAAAAATAAATTAAAAGAATTTCTAGATGACAACTCCTTCTACTCATTGGCTGAATATTTAGATATAAATTAAGTAAAAGAAAAAAAACCCTTAATCATTAGTGTCATGCAATATTTTGTGTAATGTAATTTCTTGTACAGACATCTTTTATTAACCTGACATGTTCCACATCATTACGAAGTGTCGTATTCATGATCTATGGAACAAGTATTAATCTAATCTAATCTAATCTAATCTATGTTGAGAACAGGCATTGGCTGAAGGTGACATTAACAGGAGGTGACATTGAGAAACTTTGTGTATGGCAATTCAGCAACTGAGTGGGCAGTGAATGACCATGTTGGCTGGTGTGATTATATCTATGGATGTTTTGACAATGTTTGGTATTCTCTTTCAAAGCTTGCTAATGAGACACTTCTGAGGAAGGATTCACAAAAAACTATGATATGCATTGTGATGCTGTGTGGAACATGTATGGTGCATCACTCGTACCTGAGGTAGGCAGAGAGATGCATGCATACTAATATGTGTTTACCTTGCCCACATTGTTATCCAAAAGTAAAAGAGAAAATAACCAACCTGTAAAAAGCTCTTTGTACTTTATTGCCGAATAAAGATGCAATGCCATTGTAGCTCGGTCAGTGGTGTGGTTGCATGAAGAAAAATTAGTGTGCTCTGTTACCAACTGATCCTAAGATATATAATGGCTATGCATTTTTACATGTATTTGAACTACACAAAACTTGATAGGTCTTTTGTAAATAAAAGGATCAAGAGAGAGTTTTACATCCTTTTGTTCTTTCTTATAGAATCTTTATTGATTCATCAACTTTGTCTCCTTCTAAGTAATTCTCTTCACAAATAATACACTTGTGTTGGTGTTTTTGCCAGTCTTGGAAGCACTTCTGGAACTCACTTTTCATGGTGCTCAGTTCTTTCCGCAATTCTGCATTTATCTCTTCAATGGTGAGAAAACAATGTCCTTTCATGGTTTTCTTCAGTGATGTTGGGCTTGGCTAGCATACGGATCAAGCACTGTTGGCAAGTGCACTCAGCTTATGTGATGCCAACTGAGGAGCTACTTGACTGAGAAGTAGTGGCTTCAGTCACAATAACGGAGAATGGCTAGGAGAGTGGTATGCTGACCACATGCCCCTCTGTATCCGCGTCCAGTGACGCCTTTGGGGTAAGGATGTCATGGTAGTTGGTCGGTACCATTGGGCATTCAAGACCTGTTAGTTTCATGAGAATAGAAAGAAGTTACAGGGGACCATGTCCGACAAAAATGGTGGTTGAGGCAGCAAAAAGAAAAACATGCAGAAACATTGAGGCATAAGCAGGAGCATTGTCATGATGAAATTTTCATGAGTGGTTTTGCCACAATTCTGGTCTTTTTCTTTGAACTGTTTTATACAAACAGTGTATAACTTCCAGATAGTATTCCTTACTGGCTCTATGACCTTAAGGCAGGAACTCATGATACTCTCTCCCATTGTAATCACAGAGAACAGTGAGAAGTAACTTCACATTTGATCAAACATGTTGAATTTTTCGGTCTTGGTTCTTCAGGCAGTTTCCATTGGGGCAATTGGACCATGATTTTGTGGTCATACTTTTATACCACAGTTTCTTCACCTGTTATAACCTTATGTAGAAGTTCTGAATCATTGTCAACTTCATTCACCAATTTCTGAGGGATGTGTAAATGATGCCATTTTTAGTAGAAATTAAAAAATTTAGGAACAATCTTTGCTGTTGCACGTTTCATGCCCAAAACACCCCAAAAAATTGCTTTGCATAAGCCAAAGGATATGACAAAGTAAGCAGCAATCTCCCTGATAGTGATTAAGAGATTTTCCAGAACAAGTTTCTTTATGTCTTCCACATTGTCATCAGTAATTGGTTTGCTAGGGTGTCTAGGACAATAGTCAACTTCAACATCTTCTTGAACCTCTTGGAAACGTTTACTATTCTTGTAAACTAAGTTGACACTTGTCATAGTGGCTGATGCAAGCAACTGTAAATGGAAAATGCCTTTACGGTTGCTCCCATCAGGCACCAAGCCTGGTGTCAACTTAGTTTGTGCATATAATATACAACTCATAAACTCTTGTTTTACTCATACTACATTCACCAAAAGCCACATTCAACATTTCAAATGCAGTGCTGCACTTTCATCCATTTTTAAAGTAAAATTTAATGCAAATTCTTTGATCCACTGTTTCGAAAGCAAGAATTCACTGAGCACTTGGAAACATGTATAAATGTTTCAACCGTCAGCTACACTGAAGCACCAAACAAACTTGCATAGGCATGCTTACTGAGATACAGAGATATGTAGACAGACAGAATATGGCACTGCAGTCAGCAACACCTATTTAAGACAGCAAGTGTCTGGTGCAGTTGTTAGATCGGTTACTGCTGCTACAATGTCAGGTTATCTAGATTTAAGTGAGTTCGAAAATGGTGTTACAGTCAGTGCACAAATGATGGGATACAGCATCTCCGAGGTTGCGATGAAGTGGGAATTTTCCCGTATGACCATTTCACGAGTGTACCATGAATATCAGGTATCTGGTAAAATATCAAATCTCCGACATCGAATCTGCAGGGAAAAGATCCTGCAAAAATGGAATTAATGACGACTGAAGAGAATTATGCAATGTAAACAGAAGTGTAGCCCTTCAGCAAATTGTTGCAGATTTCAATGCTAGGCAATCAACAAGTGTCAGCATGCGAACCGTTCAATGAAACATTATCAATATATGACACAAAGCTTTATGCCACACTGGGGCGATCAACACTGACATTGGACTGTTGATGACTCGAAACATGTTGCCTGGTCAGATGACTCTTGTTTCAAATTGTGTCAAGCGGATGGACGTGTATGGTTATGGAGAACAACTCGGGAATCCATGGACCCTGCATGTCAGCAGTGGATCATTCAAGCTGTCGGAGGCCCTGTAATCATGTGGGGTATGTGCAGTTGGAGTGATGTGGGACCCCCTGATATGTACAGATATGATTCTGACAGGTGACATATGTAAGCATACTGTCTGATCACCTGCTTCCATTCATGTCCATAGTCATTCTGACTGACTTGGGCAATTCCAGCAGGACAAAGTGACACCCCACATGTCCAGAATTGCTACAGAGTGGTTCCAGGAACACTCTTCTGAATTTAAAATTTTCCACTGGCTACCAAACTCCCCAGACATGTCCATTATTGAGCATTCCTGTTATGTCTTGCAACGTGCTGTTCAGAAGAGATCTCCACCTCCTTGTACTCTTATAAATTTATGGACAGCCCTGCAGAATTCATGGTTTCAGTTCCCTCCAGCACCACTTCAGACATTAGTCAAGTCCATGCCATGTCGTACAGCAGCAGTTCTGTATGCTTGCGGGGCCCTACACAATGTTAGGTGGGTGTACCAGTTTTTTTGGCTCTTCAGTTTATAAACTAAATATTCAAAAGTCTGAAAATACAAACATACAGCAGAAACTTGTGCATCATTAAGATAAAAAAATTCGGAAACCAGGTGTATAGAGCCTGGAAAATTAAAAAATTCCCCTTACTTTTTGACCACACCTCAAACATAGCATTGACTAGAAATCACAGAGATACTTTTTCTTTGGTAACTGTCTTAATGACTAGATATATTCTTCTTTGGTTGATACTCATGACTAGATATTACTGATACATTTCCTATTATTAGAAAGTTTTTTCACGCCTTGTCGCCACGCAGGGTTAGCCGAGGTTCGAGTCCTCCCTCGGGCATGGGTGTGTGTGTTTGTCCTTAGGATAATTTAGGTTAAGTAGTGTGTAAGCTTAGGGACTGATGACCTTAGCAGTTAAGTCCCATAAGATTTCACACACATTTGAACATTTTGTACACACTATGTCTCCCCTGTTAGTCTAAAATAATTGTATGAAACTATATTGTTCTGAAGGGATTTTGATGTCTCAAACAGTTATGATGTATATATGTAGACTGAAGTGATCAATGAAAATTTGTACCGATGCCAGGATTCAAACTTTGGTCTCCTGCTCACATAATTTTAATTTGTGACTTCAAACTGCATATATACATCACAGATGTTTGCGACTTGAAAAGACTCATACAGATCATTTGATTAAAACACCTGTGCCTGAGTTTCAGGCAGGATCCCCCATTTCATTCAATGCTGAGGCGCTACTTCAATACAGCTGGAGAGACTCTGCAATGCTGTTCAGGTTTAGGGGTAATACCAAGTGGGTTGAGGAGAGAATAGGAATTTTGATAAAGGAGGGACATGTGCCAGGGTAGCCCATGCAGTTATGCAAAGCGACTGTGCTGGTGTGGCATAGCGATTAGCACATCTGCCTAGTAACAGGAGAACTGGGTTCGAATCTGAACCCTGCTAGAAATTTTCATTCATCACTTCAGTCTGCATATATGCATACGTTACAAGGTAATTGCCGGCCGCGGTGGTCTCGCGGTTTCCAGGCGCGCAGTCCAGAACCATGCGACTGCTACGGTCACAGGTTCGAATCCTGCCTCGGGCATGGATGTGTGTGATGTCCTTAGGTTAGTTAGGTTTAAGTAGTTCTAAGTTCTAGGGGACTGATGACCACAGCAGTTGAGTCCCATAGTGTTCAGAGCCATTTTTACAAGGTAATTGTTATTTCTTTTTGATACAGTATTAGACAGATGAGCTAATACAATGTTAGAGGATCTTTGTTGAAGCAATATTGGTCACCTTTTGCAGTATAGTTATAGGCTTTGACAATGGACGTAAAAAATAGGAGACAAGATTTTAAAAAAAATCATATACACTAATAATACTGGAACAGCTAGTAGCAAGTGAAGAAGAAACTATATACAAGAGACACACGCACACATACATACATATATAACTATGCAAACGATTAATGCAATTATTCCACATACATTTGCACACCCATTACCCATTACTTAGGAATAAATACCCACTCACACACTCAAAATCAGTAAAGTGAATAGTGGGAGAATGGGAAAGTTGCAATCCCATCCTCAGAGATGAATCATTTATCATAAAACAACAGACAAATTTTAAGTTGCGAAACAGTATCCACCACATAGTCTCACAGTTCATTGCTAACATGGTGTGCCTTATGCACAGAGTAAGAAGACCATTCACCAGACATTCCAACAAATCATCAGTCATGAGAGCCATGGAGGTTGCATGACACACAACATTAACCCACCTTTGATTGGCATCTGTTTCTGTAAGGTACGCATGCATTTCAATCTAAGACACACAAACTTCATGATTTGCGACCCATCTACATCTTTATCTATGTGGTTACTCCACAACCCACCTTAAGCTGTGTGTCGTAGGGAACCCTTTACCACTACTTGTCATTTCGCCTTCTGTTCCAATCACAAATAGAGGGAAGAACGATTGCCTGTATGCCTCCATATGAGCCCTAATTTCTCATGTTTTTTCTCCATGGTCCTTATGCATGATGTATGTTGGCAGCAGAAGAATCGTTTGGCAGTCAGCTTCAAGTGCCAGTTCTCTAAATTTTCTCGATAGTGTTTCCTGAAAAGAACACCGCCTTCCCTCCAGGGATTTCCATTTGAATTCCCAAAGCATCTCTGTAACATTTACATCTTGTTTGTACCTACCAGTAACAAAACTAGCAGCCCTCCTCTGAATTTCCTCAATGTCTTTCTTCAATCTGATTTGGTACGGATCCCAAACACTTGAGCAGTACTAAAGATTAGGTTACTCCAGTGTCCTGTATGCAGTCTCCTCATGCTTAAAATTCTCCTAATAAACTGATGCCGACCATTTGCCTTCCCTATGACAGTTTTCACATGCTCATTCCACCTCATACCATTTTGCAACATTATACCCAGATATATAAATGACTTACTGTCAAACTGGACACTAGTAATACTGTATCCGAACATTACAGATTTATTCTTCCTACTCATCTGCATTAGCTTAAATTTTTCCACATTTACGGCTACCTGCCATTCATCATACCAACTGGAAATTTTGTCTAAGTTGTCTTGCATCTTTCTACTGTCACTCAACTTCGACATCTTACCATACACCACGGCATCATCAGTAAAGAATCGCACACTGCTGCCCACCCTGTCTGCCAACTCATTTATGTTTATATGGAACAACAGCAGTCCTATCACATTTCCCGGGGGCACTCCTGATGATACCCTTGTCTCTGATGACCACTCGCCGTCAAAGACGACATACTGGGCTCTATTATTTAAAAATTCTTCAAGCCACTCACGTATCTGTGAACGTATTCCATATGCTCGTACCTTCATTAACATCCTGCAAAAGAGCACTGTGTCAAATGCTTTCTGAAAATCTAGAAATATGGAATCGGCCTGTTACCCTTCATCCATGAATCTCAGTATATCATGTGAGAAAAGGGCAAGCCGAGTTTCGCACTACTGATGCTTTCTAAAACCACGTTGATGTATGCTGCGCACATAGATCTTTTCACAGACGCACGAATCTCTACTAACCTACGCTTGTCGTCGTTTGTGCGTCCCCTTTTAAACCCAGAGTGCCATAGCCTCTACTTCCTCAGCATACTACGAATTTCGTTATTAAACCATGGTGGGTCTTTTCCGTCCTTTACCCACTTACTAGGCATGTAACTCTCCAGACCACGATTTACAATCTGCTTAAACTTTGCCCTAATTCCTCTCCATCCCTCTTACTGCTACTGAGTGGTGCCTGTTCACTGTCTGAGTAAAATGTTAATAAGTACTATCTGCTCTGTTTAGCAGAAACACTCACCAAGTCTTCTTAACTTATTTATTAACTTTTGTAATCATAGTTGCTATAATGACATCATGATCGCTAATCCCCATTTCTATACTGATATTGTCGATAAGATCCGGTCTATTTTTAGCTACAGGGTCTAAGATATTTCCATTGTGTGTGGGCTGCAAGGCTAGCTGCTCAAGATAATTTTCAGAAAACATGTTTAATAATATTTCACATTACTGTCTGTATGTAGCCCCCACAATGAACCCTTAGATATTCCAATCTATACTCGGCAGGTTGAAGTCGCCCCCAACTAGTAGTGCATGATCTGAGTATTTAAGCGCTGTTGACGTAGACTTTCGTTGAATGACTCGAGAACTGCCACAGCGGAATCGGATTGCCAGTAAAAACATCCAACAACTAAATTGGTTTCACTTACACCTGTTATACGCAAGCAGACGACTACACTGTCACACTTAGCTTTGACCTCAATAGAGCCAATATTTTTGTCAACTGCAATGAATACTACCCTTCCCATGGCCTCTAATCTGTCGTTCCGGTATATGTTCCACGACTCACTGAAAATCTCAGAGCTTTCCATTTCGGCTTTCAGCCAGCTCTCAGCAAAAATACTTTGAGCGCGTGAACTTTCCTGGAGGGCAGTAAATGCGCTATCTTTGTTACGAATACTTAGACAGTTTACTGATAAAATTCTGACAGTCGAAGTGTCTTTATTATGAACGCCGTTTGACTTTCCTTGCTCTGAATCGACTGCCGAGTATTCGTCACAGCACCTCAAACTACCGCCTAGCCTAAAAAACCGTCATGTTCACTCCACAACTACTCTGCTACCCAAGTAGCTGCTTCCTTTGAGTACCGGACCCCTGAACTATCACGGCGAGTCCTACAAATCTCCACATTATAATGTAGGCTCAGAAACTGCAGGCAAGACTGTAACAAAGTCAACGTAGCCTTTGGTTGAGATCTTCCACTCGGCTGCAAACCAAAAGACCCCAATCAACATTCTGGGAATGATGCTGCAAATTGCGAACTTGGCTTGCATCCTGCTGGGGAGGCTAGCAGTCTTCACCACCTCTGCCAGCCACCTGTACGAACTGAGGATCGCTCATTCGCCTTGTTTTTCATCAGGCTGATAACTTTCTTGTTTCGAGGTATAATATGGTAAGGATTAGTGGCTGCATATCAACATGTATTGAATTCTTCAGGATTTTACCTTATTACTTCGTATGGAAGGCAGCCTTTCATCCAAAAAATGAAACTGTCTGTATTCATATAAAGTAAATTTTCATCAGTGAATTTTGTCTTCATAAAGTCGTGGTGAAATCAGTACATGTAGAGTCTGAGAGATCCAATATACACATACCACCAGAAACAGTTTTCGTCAACTTTATCAAAACCTTAGTCATCTCCAGAGCGACTAATCCTCAATTGAAGATTGTGGCCCTTTAAAATTCAGCCTAGCGACGTAATCTACTGCTCCAAACAACCCCTCTCCTAGCGATTACATGAATTTCGTGGTGGTTTCTTAAAGTTTTCATGGTTTGCCCGAAAATCACATTATCCATTAATTTGCTAAAACCTCTCTCAAAATCACACATCACAAGATCCCTCTGTTCGGTATTGTTTCCCTGAAAAATTAAAAGTAGCTAAAGTTATCCCAGTCCACAAAAAAGGTGACAATAATTTGCCTAGAAATTATAGGCCAGTTCCTCTTGTACCACTTTTATCCAAGGTCATTGAGAAACTAATGAGTATTTAAATAATCAATTTTCTAGATTCTCATCAATTATGTTCAAATAACCAGTTTGGGTTTAGGAAAAACCTATCAACATGTGATGCTGTTATGAGCTACATATGTAGCTGTCTTGAAGCAAAAGAAGAAAAATTTATTGTAATTTCAATGTTTTTCGTTTATCAAAAGCGTTTGACACTGTGTGCCACAACACTCTGCTTCTGTACTTAAAAACTGTAGGTTTCTCAGTCTCTACTGTTAAAATTATTCAGTCATACTTATCTAATAGATCTCAAACTGTTTACTTTAATAAGCAATATTCTAGTTTCTTACCCATTAACCATGGTGTTCCTCAAGGGTCAATCTTGGGCCCTCTTTTGTTCGTATTAAATATGAATGACCTACCTAGCAATGTAATAGATGATACTACAAACTGTTACTTCTATGCAGATGATATCAGTTTGAGTGTTACAGCACCTACGAACAATAACGTAAGTAACACAACCTCACTCAAGGTAGATATACTTTCTGACTGGTGCAATGCCACTAGCCTGTCTATGAACATAAATAAAACAGAAAAATTAAACATTTCTTATAACAATAGAATCACCTTAGAGACAGTTCCTGTACAGTTTCTTGGCATTGTTTTGAAAAATAATTTAGGCTGGCAGGCACATGTGAATTACTTAACACCAAAAATTTCTGAACTAATATTTATGCTCACAAAATTACAAGCGACAGTAGATGAGAAAATTTTGCTTTCTGTCTATTATAGTTATATTCACTCTCATTTGAGGTATGGGACAAGCTTGTGCGGAAATAATTGCTACTCAAAATGCTTATTTACAGCCCAGAAAAAAGCTGTCAGACTGATACGTAAAGTACCACCTAGAACTCACTGTAGAGAATTTTTTATTAAACTTAGTATTATGACCTTGCCATGTATATACATATTTCAATGTCTCTTGTACATTAAAAAGAACTTGTCTTGTTTTTATCTGAATTCTGATGTACATAGTTATAACACACAACACTGTAATGATGTAAGAAAAGACTACTGCTCATATACCAAAACTCTAAACAGCTTTAAACACACATCTGTAAAACTATTTAATAAACTACCAGAGTCAGTTAAGGGTCTGGAGCTGAAAAATTTAAGACATTTGTAAGAACTTTATTAATTCAAAATTGTTTTTATACAACGGAAGATTTCTGTGAGCATAATTTCTAATATATATTAATTATTTGTGTATTTATCGTCATTGTTGTTTGTACATTTATTGGCGTTGCTTATATAAGCTTTACATCCCTGTAAATGTTTTGTTTTTTGGGCAATAAAAATCAATCAATCAATCATTGTACTTCTTAAGGTAGCATATTTGCTTCAAGGAAATGTCATTGGTGACTCTAAGCAGTACCATTCCGTAGTAGAGACACTGCTATAGCGCATAATGCATCTCTTTTTTCCCTCCAGCATCATCATCAATTTGGGGATGAAACCACTGCATGGGACTGGGCACTCCAGACATAGCAGAAAATCACTAGGCACATCTTGCAAATATGAAAGATATGCCAGGTCTGCCGCCACAACAAACCATTCACCAGAATCAGCTGCCACACCCATGAAGTCATCTAAACTGCAGATGTCCTTATTGGATAGCTACCGAAACAGCCCAGTAGGCAGATATTGTTACGTGGCTTATCGATAGAAGTTATTAACATCAAGGAACATGATGTAACTTTCATCCTCATATACTTTGAGCTGTCCACTCATTTGTGGGTTTCTGGCCTTGGAATGCCTATGTGTACATCAGTAAAGTCCCCAATGAATCCTACATTCGAAAAAGAGAAATATGTCAATATCTGTCAATCATTCAGTTTCGACATGTGTCCTTTTTGACATTGTGTCCAACAAAAACTCTGGCATGGTGTAATAAATGCAAATTTCGGAGTGTATGTGGTCATGCATACACTCTGGAGTTTCTCAGAAATATCCACTAGTAGTCATACATCCATTCCCTTATATAGCTTTGCTTAGTCCTCTTAATCAGAGATGTTGATTTCCTGCCAAACAGTTACAGCATTATTCTCCTGCCAGATGGTCATGGATTATGTTGGTGCCAAAATATGATCAACATCCTATGCAAGTGTTTCGCGCTCAGTGAGCAACCATTTCAAAGGATTAACCCACACATATGGTCTGAAACGTTTTTTACTTGAGTCATTCAACCATACAACTTGACATGCCACCGCATATGGTACATGCCATTCTCTGATGGTTGTTCCTAAGAATTTACTACAAAGGGACAATGCGCCTGGTGATGGAAATTCTTGTGCATAATTGACTGATGCACTGCAAAGGAAAAGCTTTATTTTAATAAAAATTTAAATTTTTAAAGTTTCTTTCTTTTTACAACCTAATTGTGTTTCATTACAGAGTTGTGGCTGGGTGTGGACTGGTTTGGCACTGGTTACCACTAGGTATCATCGCCGACCTACACCATGTTCAGGTGTGTACCATCTCACAATGAGAAAGGTGATGAGATGGTGCTTAGGCGAAGCATTCAGCAATGAATCAGAGAGCTGCAAATGGTCAAGGAAGGAAATAGAATGAGCCAGTGAGAGCAAGTCAGAACCAACCTGAGTCCCTATTGGCAGCCAGGTTTCGACTCAAATGATATGCCTTTCTGTCTGTTAGTGGCCTCCCAGGCACATCCCTTAGAGGTAGATTTCAGAAATAAACAACAGCCTGTTGTTCTGAAACATATTCTGTTGTTCACTTTTGAGCAATTCCCTCGATTTTCCCTCCAGGATGCCCACATACTGAATCCTGTATGCTGGCGTCAGCTGTGGTATCCAAACACACTTTTCGGTCTGGCATACAAATGTACCCTTTCACGTATCGATGCTGCACATGCCCAGATATAGAGGAGGGAGGGGGGCACAAACTGGGGTATCTGCGCCTGATGGCAATTTCAGGGGGTACCAAATTCATATTCTTAAGGAGAAAAACCTTGTTTCACAAAGCCACTACCATCCAGTACACGTTGGTCTATCGATTATTCATGTGATTTTGAAAAAAATCCCCTGTTGATTGCTGAACATTTTTCAATACATTCTAAGTTGATTTCTGAACGAATCATAAGTTGATTTTTGAATGCGTGCATAGGGTACGTAATGTCTCTGCCAGAGGAATCCCCTTCGCATCAGGAAATAAAAATCTTTCCCACAGATAAAACGGGACAGGGCTATACAAGCTGAGCGGAACGAAGTCTAACAGGTTACCAATTGCTGTTGGTTTATGTGGTTGATTGGGTGTGCGAATGACAAGCGTCATTATAATTATTAGCAAAATCCATAGATTCAAACTACCAGAGTGGAAATAAACCTCTAACAGAAATATCAGGTAATAAAGATTACATATTATTTTCTTGGTGTATCCAAGAAAATAAAATTTTGACAGAAAGCTTTTGCCAGAGCTCTACACTACTAAGGGTCAGTTGTACAGTCCCCAGTAAGCAGCTGCTTAAGTTCTATTGTCATAACAGCGCGGAAAACGCTTTGTCCGAATATTTAATAACGCCTAACCAGAGAAGAAACGTGGGATGATTAAAATGGTGATCTGGCAATGCTAGTGCAGTTAACTAAAGAATAAGTTTTGGCAATGGCAGGAATAGTTACACAGTTAGTGATGACAAGTTTCCTTGTTAGAACGAGGAAGGAAAAGAAATGGGGACATCTCACAAATTATATGGAATAATATGATGATTCCAAATTTGTATAAAAATTCGTGCTAATACTGCTTTTCGATCTCATGCTTGAGAAACTGGAGCATATGAATGAAATATGAAACTATTTCCTATTATAAACTTTTTGCTTGTAGTAAATCTAATAGGCACTTGATATTGGTACTTGGTACGTGTTATTTATGTAAATTAGGTACATAAAAATGACCATTTGTGCCAAAAGTTGCGTTTATTTGGCGTGTGTACAACTGCTGCAATTAGAAAGGTGTATTTCGTTTTATCAATCAGACAGTGACAAAACAGATGTAATGAAATCGAAGAACCACACCACTATTCATATTAACAGATTTTTCAATATTAGACAGTGACATTTTGATTTTCCATGTATCAAAACGTTTGACGAACTTTAATGAGGTAATAGATTCTTTCGCAGAAAGGAACGCATGCCGAGTATAGCTGTAGCAAGATTGGAGAGAAAAAAATGTTGGGACCTATGGACTGTACAAATGTGCACTGTCTTTCTTGTCTCTAGTCTTTGCTGGTTTTATGTTTCCTGTATTTAATCTTATGTCACATAAAAGACAAAATTATTACCTAATAGGCAATTTTCTCAAGAGATTTTATCCTCCCGGCCACAAATAATCCCACCCAGTATTAATCCTGAGGGTTCTACCTTTTAAAAAAAAAATAGAAAAAGGAGTGTTAGGACGTCAAACTAGCCGGCTTGGAGCAGGAGATGTACCAAAGGACATTTTAATTTCCACCATCCTCAATATAGTTTTGATGGCTTCCATAACAAACTATACACCTTTACGACGAAAGAGGAGCCAACAACTACAAAGATTGTTTGTATACCGCATGACAGAAGCTGAACATAGTTTTCGAAGCTTTTACCATTCAACTACGGGCTGTGTTGTGTCGCATACATGTTACATGTTAGGATGCGATGCTGCACATATTGACATGTTAAATGAGGAAGCAGAAGCTAGAGCACTTGAGTCTTTGTAAGTGGGATAAATCAGCAAATATGGAATGAAATCGAAGTGGCCTCATCTACTTCACTACATGAGGCAGTAAGACGCATTGTTACCCAAGGAGACCAGATGGTTCGTTTCCACTCCATCTCAAAGTAATGAGCCATGCTACGCCATTGTAAATGGGAGAAATTGCAAACACAGTAGGAAGCCAAAACAGACCACTTAGCACTGTCATGTAGTGTGTTGTAGCAAGAGCCGTGTGATAGGACATACAAGTAATCCCTTCCCACAAAATCAAAGACAAAATACTCAACAGTGGAACTTCCCAAGTAACAATAGACAAAATGCGACTACATGTTGAGGAAATAGTCTGGTGCAGGCCCTGCCACCCACCCTCCCCCAATATGGGAAATGAATCCTGTTCAATATGGAAATGGAAATGAGATGGCTAATATAACTTTAGAAGGCAGGATCAAAGTAGGAAGGACTATCAAAGTATTAATAGTTACAGACGCTCATATTAGTGTATTATTTGTTTCTCGTGGCGATAAGGTGCCGCACTGTAACATTAATGGACTAAGGGAAGAAATAATTGCACCTGCAGGGACATTTTTTGTAAATTATCACATAGATGGTAAGAAGTATTGTTTTATCATTGAAATTTCGAGGTATGCAGGAGAGCTGTCGATGTCGATATACTATACAGGTAACAGGCAGTGGTGTATTAAAGGGTATGTATTACTCAGTCCAGCGATGCAACTTACTGTTTTGGCAGTGCCTGTGTCCCTCAGTTGCAAGGAACCTGTGGAAAGACGCCTCTTCCATGAGCTCCAACAGAATCGCATACAAGGGCGTTGAAGGCCAGCATTCCTGTTACAATCAGTGGCGGCACATTAAAGTTGTCTGGATGGATGTCAACACGTGATCAGCGCCGTACCGGAATATTGAAAGATTGCAGGTTCATGTGAGACGAAGTATAAGTAAAACAGAGACAATGTGAAAGAATTTTATCGTTTCAGTACGTATTCGTAATTTTTGAACCAAGAAATATAGAGATTCCTCGTGGAACAATACTTGCTAAAGTCAGGAGGTTGTAGAGGAAGAATTTCAATGTAAAAATATGTTAAAGGGTAAGAGAAAGAAGCAGCTGCCATCAAGGAAATTTTGTGCAATCGCATCCTGACTCAGAAGTTGATTGTATGAGAAGTTAGCACTTCTGTCTTTGACTGAGCAGAATCTTTTGTGGCCAATACTAGAGGAAAATGCATGGTTTTTCCAGGAACGGCAGTATTTGCCAGCCACTGACCTTGTACAACACGTAATTCCAGTGGGAGACGTTAGGCCAATTGCTCAGAAACTATAGAAGCTCCCATTTCATCTCTACTCTGTTGCTGAAGAAAGATACTAGCCAACAGCTGGCCGTAGGGATAATTTAACCCTCTGAAAATCACTGGTCGTCGCCTATTGTTGTGCTATCCAAAAAGTCAATCACCGGAAAAAAGCCTATTGCCTGCGTATTGATGTGTGAGTCTTAAATAAAGTAACGACGCTTGATACTTACTATTTACTCCATACTGACGAAACACTCGGCAGATTAGGGAAATGTAGGTATTTTACCACCTTTGATATGCATTCTGTTTACCACCAAATTCCGATTACACCACAGGATCGACCAAAAATGCCTTTGTAGTTCCCACAGCATTGTACGAATTATTATGCATGCGATTCAGTCTTCAAAACCCACCTGCCAGTTTCCAAAGATTTGCTGACTTGTTCCTAAGGGGATTAATGCCTCTACATCATCAGCATATTTGGGTGACATCATAATACACTGATGGAAAAAAATCGCAACACCGAAAAGTAATCAAAATTTGGAAATACTTTTGTCTAGCTAACATATTTAAGTGATCAACACAGAACACAGGTTGATGTAGCTGCGAGAGAAGCCATTGAACATGGGAAATTCTGGTACATTATAACCGGTGTAACTGACAATATGTTGAATGCAAGCACGCGAATGTGCATCCACTGTGTTGTACAAGTGCTAGATGTCAGTTTATGGGACGGAGTTCCACGCCTGTTGCGCTTGGTTGGTCAATACAGGGACAGTTACTGCTGTTTGTAGGTGACACTGAAGTTGCAGTCCAGTGATGTCTCATATGTGCTTGATTGGAGACAGATCTGAGGCCAGCATGTTGATAATCTTTAGAGAATGTTGGGTTACAACAGCGCTAAGTAGGGGAGCGTTATCCTGTTGGAAAACAGCCTCTGGAACGTTTTTCATAAATGGCAGCACAACAGGTCGAATCACCAGATTCACGTACAAATTTGCTACCAGGGTGCTTGGGATAACTGGGAGAGTGCTGCTGCTGTCATACTAAATCACACCCTAGACCATAATTCCAGTGTGTGTAGCACAAAGACAGGTTGGTTGCAGGCCCTCAACTGGCCTCCTCCTAACCAACACACAGCCATATCTGGCAATGAGGTAGAGCCATCTTTCATCAGAAAACACAACGGATCTCGACCTTGTCCTCCGATGAGCTCCCACTTGTCACCACTGAAGTTTGCAAATGGTGGTGGTTTGTGGTCAGTGGAATGCACACTACAGGGAGTCTGGATTGGAGCTGTCACTGAGGTAATTAACTTGTAACAGTTCACTGTGTCACTGTGGCACCAATGGTTGCTCAAATTACTGCTGCAGGTGCAATATAATGTGCTGAACTCGATAGTCTTCCCTCTCGGTAGTGCCAGATGGTAGTCTGGAACCCAGTCGTCTTGCGACCATAAATTCTTGTGACTACCATCAAACAACAGTTAGCAAGTTCTTTTGCTACATAAACCGCTCACACAGTCACTGGGATAAAAATACTGCCTCTCCTGTCTACAACAGCCATATACACAACTAGGTACACCTCCTGTGAGGCAGTATATGAATGCCTATGAGCTCTCCATTTGAACTTGATAAACACCTGCCTGCTATGGATCTGTCAGAAGAAGGATTAGCGTGTTGCTAATAAAGACTACTTCTCAAAGACATGGTTTCTTACACTACCGACAAGGCATGACGCACAGTAAACCTATACTGCTGGTGAAATCCCAGTGGATGCCTGTAGTCACACGTCATAGCAGTAATTTTTTGAATTCTCCCCTCTTATTCCTTACCCTACTGCCATGTCACCGAGCCTGTTCTGTTTTCTTATTCTGCTGGGCTCATCTGGACTACTTCACTCTGATAGTACTAGTTCTATCTTACTCGTCCAGGCAAGCCTACTGAGGTATCAGTCTTCCCTTCTTACACTCCCCAGTTTATCTATTCTCAAAAGGTTTATCATGGGATATGAACCATCTCTTAAATGAATAGTTAAATGAGAAGCAGTGTCGTTGTCTAGAGGAATGATTGAGAATATCAATAGTCAATTAGTAAGTGTTTGAGCAACAATGGGAATACTGTTATTTCTTCATCTCGGCCCACACTATGCCCCCCCCCCTTTTCATGTCATACCATTAATGTACTTGGCTAGTTACATGGACGCCCAGTTACTCTTATAGACTCGCTGCTCTGTAAGAGAACTGTCTGGACCATGATCATTCTTTTAAAATATTCATTCATCATTAAGTTACTACGACAACATCTACAAAACTGACTCCAGCAAGGAAGGGTAGGAATACAGCAATCACCTGCAATCCCATTGTTTTTCTATTATTCTTCCATATCCAGATTTGAGCTGTAAAAAGCCATCTTCAGTGCATTTGGTGACGCCATCAAGAATCAAATGCCTTACAATGTGAAACGTTTTTTGCAAGATAATTTAGCGCTATCTTTTACACTGTATTACTTAACTCCCAACTATATTTAACATGAGGATGCAAAATCATTACATAGTGATATAATATGACAAATGTGATAGATTTCTGGCGATGATCAAGTCCTTCCGTTTATTTTATTTCACTATCCGCTGAACAAGTTGCGGATGAATGAATGTGTGGAACTCACTAGACAGGTTAGTGCTACTTCCAACATGCATCCCATTTAAATAAGCAATACTTTGATCTTCTGGTTCCCCCATAGGCGTACACCTAGCACATGCTGATTAGCAATCACGGAGACCTTGGTTTGATCATAGAGCTTACTTCTGATTTGTCTTCAGCCGGCCGCAGTGGCCAAGTGGTTCTAGGCGCTTCAGTCCGGAACCGCGCGACTGGTACGGTCGCAGATTCGAATCCTGCCTCGGGCATTGATGTGTGTGACGTCCTTAGGTTAGTTAGGTTAAGCAGTTCTAAGTTCTAGGGGACTGATGACCTTAGATGTTAAGCCCCATAGTGCTCAGAGTCATTTGAACGATTTTGATTTGTCTTCCTGCTACAGTCCATTCTACCATCTTTCATCTTGCCATCATACAAAAACATGCACACTGAGCACTACACTTTTTTAATTAGTTTGTAGTGTCTCCACTTGCACCCAACACAGTTATGAGAACACAGCATCTGTTCTTGGACTCTTTGTGGAATGTTCCCTGTGTGGGTATCTCTCTCTAGTCCCTGTTTCCAATTTCTTTGGGCAGTCTTCCTAACTGATCAGCAGTCCTTGAGTTACAGTCATCGATTTTGATAACGACTGATGAACCTACCTCTCCATCAGCATGTCCTTATGACTCGCAATGCTCAATTTACTGTAACCACTGTCATTGGCACTATATGGGTATGTGCAGTAATATTCCACCATATATAAACTAGTAATTCTTATCTCAAGCATACTGTTTGCTCAGGTTCTAATCTGCTTGCAGATATTTGTCTATCTGGACCTGCTTCCTTTACCATGCCCCTGACAAGAAATGTGGTGGAACACTATCTTTGAAACAGAAACTCCTGGAAATTTCGTCTATATTGGCTGTCATTTAACTTACTAGTTTCACCATAATCAGAAAACCATACTGCCAGTTATTCCAACAGTCCTTGCATATGAGGCGAATTCATTAAATAACGTGTCGGTTCATGTATGAGCATTATAAATACGCTTTAAAGGTCTGAAGGTGATAATAAGGTTTTCAGTATCCAAAGCCAACTGCTCTGCGATCATTGAATCTGTCCATCTCAAAAAAAGCCATTGACTTTTACATTGTGACCAAATCAGAAATACATATGAGGGCACGCTGAAAAATAATGGCTCCAACTTTTCTATTTTTTTCTCAGTATCGGGTGAAATATTAAATGTCCTTATTCAGTCGACTTCCCCACTTCGCTGATGCTACTAGCCCTAAGCCTCTACAGGGCTTCAAATTTTAGCATGCAGCATGACAATGTGTAACGTAGCTAAGCAGTGCACAGGAAGGTGTGCTGTAATCCACTTTCTAACAGCAAAACGCGTGCCTCTAGTTGTAACCCATAGAAGAATGCTGACAGTATCAACACCAGATGTGCAACGTTGAGTTGTTCATGCTTGTAATAAAAGAAATGATGGTGCTACCCTCAACATGTGTGATACAGCTCAGAGAAAGTGCAAGAGCAAAATCATAGTTTAATCTTGGTTTAATTAAACAACGATAAAATAAGCTTACATAATATGCACAATAATGAAATAAACTTTCATTTCAACTCTGTTGCCATGGGTAGGTGTTGTTGTTGTTGTTGTGGTCTTCAGTCCTGAGACTGGTTTGATGCAGCTCTTCATGCTACCCTATCCTGTGCAAGCTTCTTTATCTCCCAGTACCTACTGCACCCCACATCCTTCTAAATCTGCTTAATGTATTCATCTCTTGGTCTCCCTCTACGATTTTTACCCTCCACACTGCCCTCCAATACTAAATTGGTGATCCCTCGATGTCTCAGAACATGTCCTACCAACCGATCCCTTCTTCTAGTCAAGTTGTGCCACAAACTCCGCTTCTCCCCAATTCTATTCAATACCTCCTCATTAGTTATGTGATCTACCCATATAATCTTCAGCATTCTTCTATAGCACCACATTTCGAAAGCTTCTATTCTCTTCTTGTCTAAGCTATTTATCGTCCACGTTTCACTTCCATACATGGCTACACACAATACAAATACTTTCACAAACGACTTCCTGACACTTAAATCTATAGTCGATGTTAACAAATTTTTCTTCTCCAGAAACGCTTTCTTTGCCATTGCCGGTCTACGTTTGATATCCTCTCTACTTCGACCATCATCAGTTATTTTGCTCTCCAAATAGCAAAACTCCTGTACTACTTTAAGTGTCTCATTTCCTAATCTAATTCCCTCAGCATCACCCGACTTAATTCGACTACATTCCATTATCCTCGTTTTGCTTTTGTTGATGTTCATCTTATAGCCTCCTTTCAAGACATTGTCCATTTTGTTCAACTGCTCTTCTAAGTCCTTTGCTATCTCTGACAGAATTACAATGTCATCGGCAAACCTCAAAGTTTTTATTTCTTCTCCATGGATTTTAATACCTACTCCAAACTTTTCTTTTGTTTCATTTACTGCTTGCTCAATATATAGATTGAATAACATTGGGGATAGCCTACAACCCTGTCTCACTCCCTTAGCAACCACTGCTTCCCTTTCATACCCCTCGACTCTTATAACTGCCATCTGCTTTCTGTACAAATTATAAATAGCCTTTCACTCTCTGTATTTTACCCTTGCCACCTTCAGAATTTGTCAAAAGCTTTCTCTGAGTGTACAAATGCCAGAAACGTAGGTTTGCCCTTCCTTAATCCCGCAGTAATGATCCACTGGAAGCATTAAACAGCACAGTTGCATCAGATCCCAGTCAACCGTTTTTTCGATTGTTGCAAGTGCCTCATTAACTGTGTTTACATGCAATCCGACTTCCAGAAGACGAAACCCGAATTTGGGAGAACTTTTTTCCCTGTCGTGTTTCATGTTCAGGCCGGAAAGCAGATTTGCTACCCCCGTCGAATACGGCATCTGAAAATTAGCTGTTCCAGTTTCTGATTTAGCCAGCACAATTTAAATACTAGAAGTAAACAGTTTCATGCTCAGTTTAATATTTGTACTTCTCCTTCACTATGCGAAAAGGCACTCTGTCTCTGTTAGCTGAAATTTTATAAAACAAGTCGTAACCTGACAGACCAAGACGTCTCAAAAACTATTGTGAATTTACACAGTAGCGAAAATCGATTATGGTAGTGGAAAACCGACAGCAAGAAGGTGATTTCCAGAACCGATTTTGGAGAGTTTACATGACCAACCAAAATCGTAATTGGGAAATCGGTTTACGAAATCCGGTTTTGGGACTGTATCCACATCAGATATGGTTGGTTCATATACACACTGAGGTGATAAAAATCATGGAATATCTCCTAATATCATGTCAGACCTCTTTTACCGAGCGTAGAGCAGCAGCTCGATGTGGCATGGACTCCACGATTTGCTGGAAGCTCCTGCAGAAATACTGAGCTGCATTGCCTCTATAGTCATCCATAATTGTGGAAGTGTTGCCAGTGCAGGATTTTGTGCAAGAGCTGACCACTCAATTATGGGATTCACGTTGGGCAATCTGTATGGTCAGATCATTCACTCGAATTGTCATGAACGTTATTCAAACCAACTGTGAACCATCGTGGCTCAGGAGCATGGTGCATTGTCATCCACAAAAATTATATTTTTGTTTGGGAACATGAAGATTGGCTGCAAATGTCTCCAAGTAGTTGACAAAGTTCAAATGGCTCTGAGCACCATGGGACTCAACATCTGAGGTCATCAGTCCCGTAGAACTTAGAACTACTTAAACCTAACTAACCTAAGAACATCACACACATCCATGCTTGAGGCAGGATTCGAACCTACGACCGAAGCAGTCGCGCGGTTCCAGACTGAGGCGCCTAGAACCGCTCGGCCACCGCGGCCGGCGAACATAATCATTTCCAGACAGTATTCCAGTCCATTCCATGTAAAGACAGCCCACACCGTTGTGGAGCCACTAAGAGCTTGCACAGTGCTTGTTGACAACTTTGGTCCATGGCTTTGTGGAGTGTGCATGACATTTTAACCCTACCATCAGTTCTTCCCAACTGAAATCGGGGCTCTTCTGACCAGGTCAAATTTTTGCAGTCATCTATGGTACAACCAATAAGTTTATGAGCCTGAGAGGAGTGCTGCAGCCAATGTCATGCTGTCAGCAAAGGCACTCACTTTGGTTTTTGCTGACATAGCCCATTAACACGAAATTTCCTAGTGAGTATGTTTGCCCTACATCCCACACTGATTTCGGCAGTTATTTCAAGCAGTGTCGGTTGTCCGTTAGCTCTGACAACTCTATGAAAATGCCGCTGCTCTTGGCCATTAAATGAATGCCAATGGCCGCTGTGTTGCTCATGGTGCGAGGTAATGCCTCTAATTTGGCTCTTGGCCCTGTAGATCTTGGAATATTGAATTCCCTAACCATTTATTAAATGCAATGTCCCATGCATCTAGCTCCAACTATCATTCCACGTACAGAGTCATGCGGACCGAGCGAGGTGGCGCAGTGGTTAGCACACTGGACTCGCATTTGGGAGGACAATGGTTCAATTCCGTCTCCAGCCATCCTGATTTAGGTTTTCCGTGATTTCCCTAAATCGTTTTAGGCAAATGCCAGGATGGTTCCTTTGAAAGGGCATGGCCGATTTCCTTCCCAATCCTTCCCTAACCCGAGCTTGCGCTCCGTCTCTAATGACCTCGTTGTCGACGTGACGTTAAGCACTAACCATCACCACCACCACCACCACCGTCATGCGGCCACAATCACATCAGGAACCTTTTCACATGAATCACCTGAGGACAAATGTCACCTCCACCAATGCTCTGCCCTTTTGTACTTTGTGTTTGCGATAATACCGTTATTATTACTTATGCATATCATTGTCCCACGACTTTTGTCACCTTATTACATTGCCACATATTGGAGCACAGATTGCATCATACAGTAGAGTGATGATTCTTCCAATGGATTACGAGTTTGCTGAGCCAACTCTATCAGATTAGTCCACATTTTCTCATAGAATCTGTACACATCTGATTGTAAGTTTGCGTGTCTCCCAACAACATGCAGGATTGTGTAACTGATGTAGTTAAGTTTCTAAATGTCTGCTCCTGTAGATTATTTACTCTTTCTCGGTATAAATTTTAATTGTGCCTGTGAAGTTCCTTATGGTAACTGTATGGTCGCCTAGTATCACTGAGGGAACTTGACCAGTTCCATTGAGCATAGCAATAATCTGTATAGAAGTTTCACACAGGCGAATCCGCTCATCTACGGATATTATGACTTTGGTATCACTATATCAAGGATCTTTGAAAACCAGCAGTGGCTAAAACTTGCAATCTGAGATCATCCTCATACTAACGTCTGTGCTATTACTCATGTATTCTAATGTATTATAGCATCACCTCGTCTGCAGGAAGACAGAAATATGTTAGAT
This sequence comes from Schistocerca gregaria, assembly GCF_023897955.1. Lineage (NCBI taxonomy): Eukaryota > Metazoa > Arthropoda > Insecta > Orthoptera > Acrididae > Schistocerca > Schistocerca gregaria. Next base: position 208,578,836 of record NC_064926.1, read on the forward strand.
GCACACATGTATGGGCACATTCTTTTTACTAACTCTGTCAGGCTAATACTTACCTGCCATCTGCTTTGAGGAGGAGGAGGACAGTTGCAATCTTTTAAGGATTCTTATTCGACTGATGTGCTATTTTAAACTGCCATTAATCTGTAGCAGTCGCAGCAGTGTATGAAATATTTAAAAAATGACAAAGTACACTGGTGTCCAAAATTAAAGTAATAAACCACTATTTCCCCTTCCTGTGTCTAATTCATGTTATACCCGTACAAATTGTCAACTATATGTCGATAAGATCGTGTTCTGCATAAAAGATGGTATTCTGGTCAATGGGCAACCACGCCAACGATGACATCAGGGCACCTATGAAATTAGGTAATGTTTGCCGCATAGCCCCACACCCGCAATCGCTGTGTGCACAGTCACAGACAGTGCAGTATGGCACAGAGAAGATGCCTACCAGACTCTCTGCTGTGTAGAGCCACAGAAACAAAGGAAGCAGGACTGTCGAAAACTAATTTGGTCAGATTGCTTAATGTGAATCATTCTGTTGTTTCTCAGATGTAGTGTCAGTTTATAGAGACTGAAATTGTATCCCAAAGACCAGAGCTGAGCCGACCATGTTTGACTTCAGAAGAGAGGACCGTTATTTGGCTGTAAGGACACGACATTGCCGCCTTAGTACTGCATCCACAGGACGTCTTGTATCTAGGCAAACAGTGCGCAGAAGGCTTCAGCAGAGTGGCCTTTACTGTCAGAGACATGCTGTATGTCTACCTCTGACGCATCTTCACAGAAGGGAACGTCTAGAGTGGAGTCATCAAGATGCCACCTGGACAGTAGAAGAGTAGCCCAATATTGTTTTCACAGATAAGTCCCAATTTAATCTGGAAAGTGATCCTCGATGGATTCGTATCTGGAGGGAACGTGGAACACGATTTCGGGACACAAACATTATGGATAGATCGAGTGGGATCCCTAATGGCCTCTGCAGTGATTATGTTTACGACTCAGACCCCTCTTCATGAAACTGTATGAGTGAATCGGCAAGGATTAACTGCTGTCAGGTATCGTGACGAGTTCTTGCGACCTAATACGTGGTTGTTGCGATAGTGCTTGACCTCATAGAGCATGGGTGGTTGATGTTATCTTGGAAACGGAAAGTATTGTGTGCGTGGTGTCACCTGCTCGCTCTCCCAGTTTGAATCTCATAGAGCGTGTCTGGGATGCACTACGGAGATGGCTTGCATCACGTCAGTATCCACCAACCAGTCTCCAAAACTGCCAGCAGCTCTGCAGGAAGAATGGGCATTACTGCCTCAACATGAGACTGATGACATCATTCAAAGCATGCCCCATCGTTGTCAGGCCTGTATTCTGCCAGGGATAGTCACACCACATACTGAGCACATTAACCAGTTGTCAGAATGTGTGTGCAAATCCGTTAAGTTGGAAAAGAAAGAAGAATATTTTTGTCTACCATTATGCACGTTGCAGTCGTTTCCATTCCGTATTATTTACATTGTTTATACTTAACTGTCACATGTTTACACTGTTGTGTGACAAAATAAACGCAACCTAGCAAAATTTCCATTTATTGAGTTCATTTTGGACACTAATGTATATGTATTACATATCATCTTTGGCTTAAGGTCTATAAGAAGAAGCATGCAGAGAGCTCCACAGTCAGTTCATTGCATGACATACAATGGATAAAGTCCTGTTACTAGACACTAAATGCAATAAGAAGAGAGTAATGGTATTAGTCGTTAATTTGCATGCAGGCAGACAGTGTAGGTTGTACTGCAAGTTCTCAGCACCGATGCATCTTTCAACACTCTGCCATCTACCATTAAGACACTGTTAACAGAGAATGACAATTGCAGGACATTTGTGTTTTTGAGGCTCTACTAAGTCCAATCATCCTGAATATTCTAGGACAAATTGTACCAGAATTCATGAAATAATGCAACTAGAAGACTACAGACTCCACCAGATGGAGCGTGTTGACATATTACATATTCAGATGACTCCAAGATAAAACTGTGGGTAATGTGATTTTTGAAATTAATAAAAACAGCTTATGGAATGCAGAAGATAATTATGTTTCCTAAAGAACTGTCGTTTACTTTGTGTAATATTGCATAGAAATTTCACAACCCACCACTGGTGTTTCAGAGTGATGAGTTTATTTCCAAGTATGACTCTTGTGGAAGTGTTTCAGTTGCACAGAGATTGCATGATTGATGGCCCAACCATTAAACTGTGGTATGGATGTTGTAGAAAAGGGTCAAATAAAAAATAAATATTTTTTTAAACAAGTCCTCTTATACTTTTTTCACATAACATGTGTGACTGATTAGCACAACCAGTTGGTAATGGGGGCCACTCTCTGTCCTCTATTGATAGGCACCATACTGATCGTATGGACGTCTGTCAGTCCTTTGAATAAGATGCAGATCATGCAGTGGCGCCATGTGTTTGTGTGTTTACTCAAGGGCAGGGTGAGGAGAAGGGATTGAGAGCCAGCGGTCTGCTTGCTTGCATCAGCAACCACTGCTCACACTACATCCACAGGTCCACAAAATACCTCAGCACTGAGTAGAGCTACCCCACCTGCTCTCATTGCCCCTGGTGGGTAGCCGAACCAGTGTGTGGAAGACAGATAATAAAGTGCGTAGCTAACCTATCTCCCTGTTATTTACTATAACATTAGAGTAACAAATTGTATTTTTAGTGCAATGTGATGTTAGTTAAAGATTTTTAAGCATAACTGCAGGTTACACACTGTGATGCTAGTTGTTAGGTGCAGGAATGTTATTTACTCTCATATTAGAGTAGCAAAAGTGTATTTTCTATGCAGTTTGGTATTAAGTTCCTTATTTACCACTCTATTCTTTTAAAAAAATGGTAAATAGGCGGTGTTGTGGTGATGATGTTGCCCACGCAGTGTACTGACTATGAATGACTGTCTCACGACATTGGAGACACTAGGGATGGGGCAGTGGTGGAGGAAGGATCAATAGGAGAACACTGCAACAATAGAGAATGGGAGATGCCATTTTTAGGGTCCTAAATTACCATTATGATAACAAATATTACTAAGCATTTGACATGAATGCAAATGCCCTATTCGGCCGCCAAATTGTCGCACAATTATGGTAATTATACTGACAGTTGTTGACCATTAAATGCTGTTATAATGACAGTTATTGCCAATTAATTATGTGCTAAATAAACAAGACATGGACTGTGACAACAAGCTGGTTTGTTTATGTAAGTTGTACAATGGGGCCTCTGTCACAGAAATCACATTCGCACACTACTTACAAATCTTACATTCCAAGTTCGAACATATAAAGCCAACTTACACTTCATCTTTCCTTTTCTTCTCTTTCCATTTTTTGGTTCTTTACTGTTAGTTTTTTATGACAATTATATTATCATTAATAATTCTGGAGTTCTTTTGTTGAAGTTTTGGAAGGGATGTTTCTTTTTGGAGCAAGTTCTCAGCCCTACATCCACCCTCTGCCAGAGGGTGGGTGGTTTTTAATCAGGGTTTTCTCCCCTTCCTGTTTGGAGAACCAACTCCATCAGCTGCATAGCAGCAGCTTCTCTTTTTATTGACTCCAAGAGAAATGATGCCTCTTCTGGCAACTATGCCATTTTATAGGATTCCTTTTCCACTATAGATTCTGCTGGAGTCTTCGCTGTATCCCTGGCTAGAGACCCTTACAAGATACAATTATTAATGATGTACTTAGTTACGCTAAACTTTTATGGAAGAATTCTCATAATCAGAAAATTGAGAACTTAATTTGTTGGTGCGAAATCTCATTCATTTAATGTGGATTACATTGCAGTAAAACTACTGATCAGTGAAGTCTAACCATTAGCTGCGTTAGTTCATGGTACAAGATCCTTCTGGTCATTTCACTGACAACATAAACGATTTTCAATTTGTCATCAATGAAATGGAGCCATTAAGAACGTCTGTATCATTCTACACCGGTACCAATTTCGTTTGACAATTATGCACAATCAGGAACATACACTGTGCAAAAAGTATCACATTTTCAAAGCCCCATAATTGTCTCCCGTGGCCACGCAGAAATCTGTAATTTGGCTCAAAGGTGTCTACATCCTTCTTCTGTACTGATGCAAAAGCGTAGCGTCCTGCGACGTCACACTTGCATTCGGCGACACTTAAAACAGCAAGATGCCAACAAGTGTGAAAACATGTTCACAGCTCAGAAATTCATGTGAGGTGTAAGATGGGTTAATGATGTCACGTTGGCACCAAATTGCACCACAATTCTGCCCAACGCCATCGTCAACGCGTCACATGATGAGATCATCGTTATACCCCTTCTTACTGGCATTTTCCCCTCCTTACGATGCTTCAGAGAAGGAGATAGAACCTCGACACCCAGCACTGAAGTCACACTGTTTTCTTATGGGTGACAGAGGAAAATATTTCAGACACATCGTCGCTCATAATAGACTCGACAAACCTTCGGGAAGTGCCATGAAGGGCATCAATTAAACCGCCCATTACCTTGGGTCGTAGATTCCCACACATTTCGCGGTCGAAAATGACAGTTCGCAGTGTGATGAGCAGGTTGACATTCCTGAGATCGTTCGATATTGTTGACATCCTTTTAAGCACAGTAATACTCTCTTTCTCTAGGTAGTTTTTCTGCTGCGATCCCTTGAAAATGTTTGTCAAACTAGTACTACGCTTCTTTAGACGACGCCTGCCAAAGAGGTTTCATTTTTCTTCTTCTTTTGCATATTTGCCTCTGACACACAGTTTTGACTTTCGCTTGATGCAAGCAAAATAGTCATAAGTGTTGAGTCTGGGTTCAGAGGCACATCATTTGATGCATAAAATTACTAAAGCAGTATGCCACAAACGTTGATATACAGAAATTATTACTAATTTCAGGAGCAGTGATTCTCAACCTATACTTCACAGATACGGAAGGATTCTGTGAGCTCCTCCCAGAATTTCAACTACTACTGTAAAATAAGTAAAAACTGAATGTCTTCTTCCCTCTCTTCTTTGTAACACTATTATTAAATACAACTAACAAGTGAGAAATAAAGCAGACTGAAGTGGTTTTGCTACAGAAAATAGTTGTAAAAAGAACTCCACTGCCGAAGAAAAAGTTCCGAACCAGAGCACAATATGCTTGAAGCTAAACGTTAGCTTTACCTTCTTGGGAACGTGATGGCTCGTTATCCTGTTCATTACACCTCACAGATGTCATTTCAGGTGTTTATTTCTTCAAAATAACACCTCCGTATGGGAACCTGCAACATTATAATGCTTGTTCAGAATGCAGCATATGCTATACAGTCTTCTAGTCTGACTAGAAGTAAATAACGGAATACTACTTCAATTCTGCATAAACAGCCAGATTTAGCTGTGTTACACCCTATCACTTCTGCTTATATAGGTACATACATTATACAACCAACTGATATGTAAAGGGCTTTCACGAAATTTGCCCACATATATATTAGCACAGAACACAACAATGACATACAAACAAGAAAATCGTATGTTGAAAAACAGGAGATAAAAGTTCCTTCCTGAATTAGGTAAAGACTCTAGCATTAAGAGAAAACATTCAGTGCACTCATATCTGCTGCCATCGCTAAAGAAGACAAGTCTACTATCACCAAATTTCATCCAATTCATGAAACACTGAACTATTACAATAATTTAAAAAGCATCTAGTACTGGTACAACATACACTCTGCAAGTATGAAGGAAACAATGGAAAAATGAAAGACATGGCACCTTCTCTTATCCGACCACATTACAACAATCTTCGATCAATATCGACTTCGAGGAAATGATGAAGACATATTCTGCTTCAATTTGATGCTTGCCAGTCTTCACATTGCACCATCTTTGTCCATAATCTTCTCAGTGTGGTGTCCTTCAGGATCCTATACATCACAAAAACGACAATAGACGATGATGAGTCATAAATAAACGCTAAGAAAAGTCATTATTTAAGCCATAAGTATTATTTTGCTTGCAATATTTACCTGTAAGAAGTAGCAGCTAACTTTCCGGTTATAGTTGTGCATATGTAGGTAATGCCGTCAACCATTGTTTTCGGAAATCAGTATTAATACACTTTCGACACCGAATGTTGTGACTCTACATATGGTGGCGTGTAGGCAGTGGTGTCTTCTATGGTATAAAGCTGGGTTCCCACAGGCAAATAATGTAACTCAACAGCTCATGTTACCACAAGCTACCGTTCACACAGAATGCCACAAGTTCTATGTAGTTATAGAGCTTTCAGTATAGTGTCAACTGAAATCATATGGATGGGTTTAAATGTTTTGGCATTAGTGCTGTGGTAAAGTTAAATACAAGGAAGACGAAACCCAAATGTTGGATTTAAAAATAGATTATGCATAGGGAAAATGAGAGGCCAAAAACATATTTATAACATAAATAGTACTCGGAGAGGAAACTGCTGTTTGCTATGGCGTAGTAACCAAAAGTTGGCATGTAAATATTATCTGCAGACACAATACTCTTCGAAGATTTTGGAACCTTATTGTATTCGGTGATGTAGACATTTGAATAACTTGTTTATACTTTAACAGCTGTCACATCACACTTGGGTACTATTTCTCACATGCTATCCAAAATCTCTACAGTGCTTTGTCTCACGAATCACGAAGTTTATAGCCCAATTAACAATATCCATCATATCACATCACATCCCATCAAAACATTCTGCAATGCCTTTTAAGTGGCGCAATCCACACATGATGTCCCATTGTATCACATCATGTCATGGCACCACAAGATGTCTTGGGAAGAAAGTTTTGATGGCTGAAGTTGTAATATAGTGTGGTGAATATGTTTTTGGGTGGTGAAGTTTGGAATGTGTATCGTTGCTTAACATAAGAAAATCAGAATACCACATCAGATTACAGATATCCTCCACCAAATAAATAATATGTATATAGTGTAATCCGGGGTGCTGCTTCTTAATGCTGCCATAGGTTCATCTTTATGTTACTGTATTGTCACTCAGGAATCATGCAATGGCAGAAATAAGCTCCAGGAATTCGTGTTCACAAAGAGTTTTATTTCATGTGCTAGATGTACTGTGGCGTTCTACATGCACAAAATTGACTTAACACTGTCTCATGACTGATGTAAGATTGACTTAGACTGACCTCAAACTGCACTGAACTGAACTGAACTTATGACAGTATACAAATTGCCTCTATTTACATGATTTTAAACAATTACTAACATTGTCACATATTATATTTGCATACTTTACAATTAAAAATTTTCATACATCTCCCAAATCACATTTAATTTTACATGAAATAAAAGTGAATAATTTCATACAAAGACAGTATAGAATGTGTTTCTATAAAGATTATGAATTAAATGTTTTAATATATTTCGTTAATTTGCATATATCATTTTATTTACCAAAAGTATAATCACCCTATCATTTTCAGGTGAACAGGGGGATTAATTTTAGTGAATGAAAGGCTTAGATTCAGTTAATTAAATTTTGTATGAGTAAAACTTTACGTTTTTATGTAGTTATAATTACATTTCCATTAACTAACACCAATTAAAACATGAATATTCTTAATTCTATCTGAAAAATTGTTATGTCATATTTCTATTAGGAATACAATTTGTTTTTAGCTTGAATACAAAAAAATAGCTGTCTTTTGGTAATTAGAAGGTCAGAACTATAATCGTTAATCACTCCATAATTACAATAGTAAAATTATTCTTACCCTGTGCCTGAAGGTTGTATAATGTACAAAGTGTGATGGCATATCAGCCTTTAATCCAACATATTTCCTTGATTCTGCATATTGACGAGGCCCAACGTAAACAATGTCAAAACAATAGCTTAAATTCGTGCAAATTACTAATTTGCTGGAAAAGAAAATCTTCAGTGTATTCGAATCTAGGTAATCAGAAAAGACAAAATCAAAGCAGCGGTTTAAATTGGTGTAAATTACTGATATGATACATATGCCCCCTTTGGGAGGGTTTGGATGACGCTGGAAAAGGGTACAGGATCCCAAAAGGGTTGAGGTATTACAAAGTCATCTATCTGATGTTGATAACGTGACCGCCAAAGCACATTTCCAACCGATACACAGCCATGTCCAGGTCCCCATATTTCATTTCGTCGCGATTTTTGATGTTGATATCAGTTGTTTGTTGTTCATTATTTGTTATAATTTCTTTCAATTCATTATTTCTTTCGTTAAACTTTATAATAAATTATGACAGATTAATTCAAACAGAGAGGTGCAATCTGAATTGACCAATATAATGTACTAAATTACTTCCCAACCACTATATTTATGAAATGGAATTTTGTACACACTGGTGCTGTATTTAATATTTCACAATGAAATGGATTGTAGTATGGCTGCAACTTGAAGTAAAAAAGTACTGTGTGCAGAATCAGACTGATTGGTAAGTTGAATTTATTTGTATTTCATCAGGCATTTGTAATATTTGATAGAGACATTGACTGATATCTTGAGACACTGCAACAGTGTCTACATTCTCCTTTTGTCAAGCATGCATTAAGTAATATATTAGTGTTGTTTGTTTAGATATGTGTTTATAGCAGGCTTGTTTGTTATTAGGTAGCTCTCTGGATTGTTTGTGAAACAGTTTTGCAAACATTATATTTACATGGTTTCGCTAGCTAACCCCCAAACAAATAAAGCACTTGAACTATTAAGAACAAAACACAAGATGTAAACAAAACCTATAAATCCTCAAAGGAAAAATATTGAGGGACATGTGACTATTGCACAAAATTTTCATTGGTCTTTCTACTGAACTTAACATTAAACAAACTACTTCTTCACAGGGTGTGATGGCATCTTGTAACACTGTGTTCCCTTAAGTAATTCTGGGCACAGTCTGAATAAAAAACATGTAAAATAATTGATACTTTGACCTCCGGAAACACTTATAAAATGCAGATCCTCTTCCTAGATCTCCTTGTGTAGTGTGTGAAATTCCCCTTCTGCAGCATTTAATATCAGTCTTTGGATTCATACACTTTCTTTTGCCTTCTTTTGCACTTCTGTCTCCTTTCTTTAATATCGGAAGCTATCCTTGCAAGGTGCAAACCGTTTAGTTTCAATAAGTGTCAGCTCCTGCATCCGCTTACATAAGCTACCGTATTGTGTATGTGCATTTCACTCGTAAACATAGTTGAAAATTATACTGTGAAGATCTCAATACCCACTAAAAAAAGCATTAAGGGCCGCCATGCGAGCTGAGGTTACATGACTTGAACTGCTTTGTGTGCCTTGATGTGACAGAAGTGTGATTACAACTTGACATGGTGGTGTCATGAGGTGGTGGTGCTGTGATGGACTATGTGAACTGGCCTTAAGGCAAATTTTACACAACCAATTTAACATATAAAAAAGAGTATGAAATAGGTGTCGAAAATTTTCATACTCAAACAAAAAGAATGAATTTCTTTTATTTCCTCTAATATCACAAAACTTTTAATCCTTAGACTACCAGTTTTGTTCACCAATGACGATCTTCAGATCTATTTTATAACATGTCCTAATATAATGAAGCCATCATGGCAAAGCCACAAAATATACACAAAATCAGCATAGCATCACCACACATATTTAAAATATGATGTGTATACTTTGTGATGATACAACTCTGCCTGTATTATATTAGGACATGTCATGAAATAGGTCTGAAGATGCTCATTGCTGACCAAAACAGGAAGTCTAAGAACCAAACGTTTTGTGATCATCGGCAGAAACAAAAGAAATTCATTCTACACTCTCTGGATCACTGTTTCAATCAACAACTTTGTGAACAAAAAGGAGGCTGCTGAAAATAGTTGTACTGACACTTTGATAACCAATGAGAGTGATCTGAATTTCTTGGAAAGAGTGATAACATGTAACAAATCTTTGTTTTCCCCTAATGATCCAGAAACTAATCGCCAGTCAATACATTGGAAAGGCTCATTTTCACTGGGAGTGAAAAAAGCTCGAATAAGTAAATGAAGATTCAAAATTATGCTGATTTTTTCGATATTCATGGAATTATACGTCTTCAATGGGTTCCTGAAGGTCAAGCTATTAATCAGCAATACTATATTGCGGTTCTTGCTCAACGCCTTGAGAAAATAAGAAATAAATGACCTGAATTGTGGAAGAACATGTCATGGTCCTGCATCAAGATAATGTAACTGCTCATACAATATTGTTTCTTAAGAGATTTCTAGTGAAGTACAGCAGCCCTCGTTATTCACCTGACCTAGCACCATGTGACTTTTATGTATTCCACAAGGTGAAATCTGCATTGAGTATAATTTCAGTCCCTTGAAGCAGTGAAGGAAAAAGTGGCAAACGTCATCAAGGAGTTGACAGAGGAAGACTTCCATTGCTGTTTCCATCTATGGAAAATTAGCATGGATTGTTGCACGTATAGAGGAGGGGAGTACATTGAGGGTGACATTAACTAAATATGAATGTTTTTGAAATAAGATGTTTTACTGTATTTGTTCTGTTATTTTATAGCCACATATCCTACAGCAAAACATACTTTAACCACATTTGGATTTTCCACCTTCATTATTGTATAGAACTTCCATGCTGGCGTTTTGTGCAACCTGTGGTTCATTATTAATTTATTATTTTTATCCAAATCTTGTTTGTTTTGAGTGCCTATCTGTGAACATCCTTGATGTTGCTTTAAATGTTGCAGCACTTCTGGGTACTGTGTGGTCATTTTTTCCTAATGCTGTACTTTATCAAAACAGTATTCTTCCTTTTTGCTTTTTTCTTGATGTTTCTTCTCCCATACAAAGCTGGCTTGAACAGAGCAATAATAGTTAATGTTGTTGTGTGAACCACAAATTTATTTCTTCTGTTGGTTCTGGTGGCAAGTGCTTTCGTACAGTTTATGTCCTTTTTCTTTGCTGAAAACTCTCTCACATTATCATTGACAAAGAAATCCTTCGGTGTTATTCTCACTTTAGGTCTCTCAAAAACAAAGCGTAATTTGCATTTATCGACTTTTGCTTCAACTGGCTACGAGTAAATATCGACTTTTGCAAAAACAAATACTTTTCAACACTCTATCACAACAGCAAATATTGGCTTTTGACCAAATTATTTTAACAAAGTGCATGGCAAATTTTACTTTTGAACTACCAAGCTTTTATCAACCCTTGAAAACCCTTGACATAAAGAGCACACCAGAGAAAGTGAAAACAACCCATCTACATTTTTTCAACATTTACAAGCTGAGAAACACTATGTAAAACCCATAAACGAAGCACTTGAAACCCTACATATCACGCAAAAGGGAACTCTGTTGAACATCCTGGAGGAAATAGAGATATATTCACATGCATACAGCAACCCAACAAATTTACTGAAAGAACAAACCGACCTAAAGCACAAAAATTATATAGAAAACTTTATTCACATTATAAATCGGGAAAACGGGTAAATTTAATATCAGCGACTCTAAACAACACATATCCATAGCAACAGCGATAACATGAGTAGTGCAAAACAGAGACAGAACACCAACATAAATCATAGATGACAATTATTACGAAAAATTAAAAACGTAAAATAAAACTAAAACTAACTTTAGGCAAAAACGTAATCAGAAACAAACCTACATGAAAAGTAGTTATAATAAACAACTGACTTTCATACAACCTTTGTTTATAATGGTAACTATGTAAACATATGACATCGCTGACCCACTGTCATCTAACTGTCAGAAAAGCAACGTAGTAACATCTGATTTATATGTCCACTCTACACCTGGAAGAATCAATAATTACAAAACAGACAGGACATGACAGCAACGATGTCACATGTAAGGTAAAACACCTAAGAATATATTATAAATTCTCAGTTCGTAGTTACAAAACCATTATAATAAGACCATCACTTATCCATGTATTTACAGAGCACCTGACGATGGCAAGTTGCCGAAATGGGCTCATTGTGAATAAAATAAAACACAAACAACTTACATAACAGTGCACCTGGATATTTCATAAATAATTATGTCTCTATTGCGTCTGTGTCAAGAAAATCACCAGGCAGGTGCAACATCGCACCATAAACCAATTCTGCGGCTGACTATCCATTGTCGGAGTTGAGTAGTGTTACCAAGCGAAGTAGTATTACTGGCAGTGCCACCAACCAGGTCGCTTCATGGCACATTAATGCTGCTGTTAGCAACAGTGTCAGCATTTGATCACCCTTTTGCACGCCAGGTGGTATTTAGTGGTCTTATGGTGTATATAACCACAAAACTTCGCCATCTAAACGAACATGTCTGATTCAAAATGACGCCCATGGTCCGTGGTAGTATGCAGCAGACATATGAATCTCGCCAATCATGTCGAAGCAGAGATGGACACTAATGTCTTGGCAGTGATTATATATCAATACTTATTCAGGCCAACATATACGATGGTCAATCGTTATTAATACGTACCTCTGCATGTTTGATGATAAGGGAAGTGGTCAACAACATCCAAATTTACATGGGCGAGGTGAATGGTGGCATTTGGTAAGTCGGCAATAGCAGGTAGCTCTGCAGTGTTGACACTTGAGACAAGGTTTGACCCACTCCTTGCCGGCCGTGGTGGTCTCGCGGTTCTAGGCGCGCAGTCCGGAACCGTGCGACTGCTACGGTCGCAGGTTCGAATCCTGCCTCGGGCATGGATGTGTGTGATGTCCTTAGGTTAGTTAGGTTTAAGTAGTTCTAAGTTCTAGGGGACTAATGACCACAGCAGTTGAGTCCCATAGTGCTCAGAGCCATTTGAACCATTTTTTTGACCCACTCCCGACAATATTTCTGCATTCGTGGTCACACAGAACACTGAGACACTAGGAAAAATGTTGGACACAACCATGGGTGAGACAACTCACGGACAGTGTTACAAGCTAGCCCTTCTGAAGATTGGCAGTAGGAAAGGATGAGGTCGGCCATACAAGACATAACAGTACAGATGTGTAACTTTTCCTGATACATCCATGAGTTGTATTTTCCTTGCTGATGCAGTGTCGTTGACATACATACTGAGCTCCTTACCTTCCTGTTGCACTTCTGCAAGTACGAAGAAATCTGTTGGACTTGAAACACTGCTGACCTGTTACAGTCTGCAATGACATTGTTAACACCAGACATGTGTCTAATAATTGTCATGAATTGGGCCAAAATTCGAGATTATTAAATTGCCTGGGTAACCAGTTGGCACTGATCCGCCTTAATGCAAATGGCAATGGTTTGTGGTCCATATAGACTGTAATGATTCGAGCTTCAACTTGCAGATGGAAATGTCTAACCGCCTGGTACATAGTTAAGAACTCATGATCGTATATACTCCATTTCCTTTGTGAAGGCGAAAGTTTGTGGGAGTAATGCGCTAGTGGGTGCCAGGTTTTATCCACCCACTGCTGGAATACGCACCAGTGGCTGTCTGGCTCTCATCCATGACAATAAATAGTGGTGTGTCAAGCTTTGGGTGTGCTGAAAGTGCTGCATCAGCCATGCTATTCTCTGCAAACTCAAATGCAGAGCATATATTATCTGTCCAGTGCACTAGAGATTTACTATTAACATTAGGACCCGATAATGCTGCTGTCAAAAGTTCCTGTAACTCTGCTGCATGGGAAAGGGGCCTCAAATACATCATGCAGGTGTTGACGATGCAATTTCAGTGTAGCAGAGAACACCAGGATATCATCAAAGTAATCAAAGCTGAACAGTAGTCTTTGAAGAACAGATTCTCAAATCTCTGCCATGCTTGAGCTGCGTTGCATAAGCCAAAGGTCCTAACCATGCTCTCATATAAACCAAAAGATGTGATTATGATAGTCTTGAGTATGTCTTCTGTGGCTCCTGGTATCTGAGTATATGCCTTCGCACATTCCAGGATGGTGAACGCAGTGGCACCAGCACTCCGTCATCAGGCCATAAGTGGCCCATCGGGACCATCGGACCGCCGCGACATCCTCAGGTGAGGATGCAGATAGGAGGGGCGTGTCGTCAGCACACTGCTCCCCAGGTCGTTACGATGGTTTTCTTTGACAGAAACCGCTACTATTCGGTCGAGTAGCTCCTCAATTGGCATCACGAGGCTGAATTCACCCCTAAAAATGACAACAGCCCATGTCGGCATGGATGGTCACCCATTCAAGTGCCGGCCACCCCCGACAGCGCTTAACTTCGGTGATCTGACGGAAACCGGTGTATCTGGTGCCCATGTAGTGTGTAATTATAATCCCTCAAAAGGGAATCTGTCAGAAACTATTCGAGATTTAAACATGTGATAGTGGCTGCATGGGTGCCAGGCTCCACCTTTCCTAGGCACCAAGTGCAATGCCAAGGATCACAGGCTTTTAGACAACCGCATTATGCCTTCATGTATCATAATCAAATTTGGCCTTTCCTACCAGTAAGCAATCGGGATCCAAACATCTTGGCTGACAGGTGGTCCATTTCTCAAATTCATGTACCTATGTCCTCAACTCAAGAAGCCTGCATCATCTGTTAACAGCAGCGCTGTGGTGGAAACTGGTAACTGCTAAGCTGGTGACACCACCACCAAACGAGCTTTCTTGACATGTGTAACTTGTGCTGCAGTACAAGTTTGAGCTCTATCTGCTGAATACCATACATAATGACTGAGGAGTTGCTGGGGGCTGTCAGACGGAAGTTAGTTGATGGCCAACAACGATGCATGGACGCTCAAGGCAGGATGCGCCGATCTGACCTGGTATCTATTAACAATGTCATGCAGGAAGCTCTATCAGTGACAAACAAGCAGTTGAAAGACGTCTGGCAATCAGCTGAACCTGTTAACCTACCGACACTTGCATCTGAGTGAGAGCACGGCGATGAAAATTTCTTTGTCTGATCACCAAATCGAGGATGGCACATCTCTGCATTACTTTGTGGATTCGTGGCACCACCAGAAGATGGACTGTTTGAACATCGTTAGTATCGGCCTCTATCGTTGCTGGTACTGTCTCGTGACAACAGTGCACTGTCCTGGGTGCACAGCAGTTTGACCTTTGCTGCGAGTGGTTCGTGATCAGCCCAAGATACTGTTGCTGAAGTAGTTGCACTGTTGTAATGTGCTTTGTGCACTGATCTGTGAATTCACAACTGCGTCTTCTTTTCGACTGGCCAGCTGCGCAACAGTGTCCAGAGTTATGTCAATCTGCAAGGCAACTATGGCTTTTTTCTGCAGGGCCAAGTGACTACTCCATAGCGGGTGCAGCAAGTTATCTGGTACAGTGACTGTGTCAATCTCTCTGCGTAGGTCTTGCAGGTACTGGGATGGCTTTCTGTCGCCAATCTCTCCTTAAGTATGAACTTGCTGTATGTGATTCTTTCGGGAGGCGTCCACTTGCTATATCAATTCTAAATTGAGCTTGGTGTACATCTCTTACACCTTCTTTTGGGAGGTGTCCACTTATTACTTCAATTCTAAATTGAGCTTGGTGTACATCTCTTACACCTCAATGGCGAATCGATGGTCGAGGTGACTTACTGTGAGTGAAAACTTAGTCGTCTCTGCTGTTATTCCTCTGCAACAAAAACTCGCTTCTGGTTGCGTGAATCAAAGGATGGGATTATCCGACGAGAGCAGCAGCAGCCAAACTGCCATTCTTGATGCTGTTGGTTCTTCGGTCTTCGCGCTATTAGGCTGAGATACCGCTGGTCACATCGGCTCTACTTTTGGCTAACCGACTTTTGCTTGACGTGTTCATAGCGACTAAGCGAACGACACTTGCACTGATTCTTTGTAACTTGATCAACTCTTATAAGTAGGCAGGACAGAAATGTCGTAATTCGAGCTCTAATCCTTGTCATAACAAGGTGTTGATTACAAGCTACAACTCGGTAACAGCAGATAACAGAAAGTTGGCAAGGAGCATATATTACCAACAAAATTCACAAAACAACGAATATACAGAACACTTAGAAAACATATGTTGTTGTTGTTGTATTCAGTCCTGAGACTGGTTTAATGCAGCTCTCCATGCTACTCTATCCTGTGCAAGCTTCTTCATCTCCCAATACCTACTGCAGCCTACATGCTTCTGAATCTGCTGAGTGTATTCATCTCTTGGTCTCCGTCTACAATTTTTACCCTCCACGCTGCCCTCTAATACTAAATTTGTGATTCCTGGATGCCTCGGAACATGTCCTACCAACCAGTCCCTTCTTCTTGTCAAGTTGTGCCACAAACTCCTATTCTCCCCAAACCTTTCAATACGTCCTCATTAGTTATGTGATCTACCCATCTAATCTTCAGCATTCTTCTGTAGCACCACATTTCGAAAGCTTCTATTCTCTTCTTGTCCAAACTATTTATCATCCACGTTTCACTTCCATACATGGCTACACTCCACACAAATACTTTCAGAAACGGCTTCCTGACACTTAAATCTATACTCGATGTTAACAAATTTCTCTTCTTCAGAAACGCTTTCCTTGCCATTGCCAGTCTACATTTTATATCCTCTCTACTTCGACCATCATAAGTTATTTTGCTCCCCAAATAGCAAAAGTCATTTACTACTTTATGGGTCTCATTTCCTAATCTAATTCCCTCAGCATCACCCGACTTAATTCGACTACATTCCATTATCCTCGTTTTGCTTTTGTTGATGTTCATCTTATATCCTCATTTCAAGACACTATCCATTCCGCTCAACTGCTCTTCCAACTCCTTTCCTGTCTCTGACATTTTCACTTCAGTCTTCAAGTGCTTTCTTTGGAATTGGGGTTATAATATTCTTCTTGAAGTCTGAGGGTATTTCGCCTGTCTCATACATCTTGCTTACCAGATGGTAGAGTTTTGTCAGGACTGGCTTTCCCAAGGCCGTCAGTAGTTCCAATGGAATGCTGTCTACTCTGGGGGCATTGTTTCGACTCAGGTCTTTCAGAGCTCTGTCAAACCCTTTACGCAGTATCATATCTCCCATTTCATCTTCATCTACATCCTCTTCCATTTCCATAATATTGTCCTCAAGTACATCACCCTTGGATAGACCCTATATATATTCCTTCCACCTTTCTGCTTTACCTTCTTTGCTTACAACTGGGTGTCCATCAAAGCGCTTGATATTCATGCAAGTGGTTCTCCTTTCTCTAAAGGTCTCTTTAATTTTCCTGTAGGCAGTATCTATCTTACCCCTAGTGAGATAAGCCTCTACATTCTTACATTTGTCATCTAGCCATCCCTGCTTAGCTATTTTACACTTCCTGTCGATATCATTTTTGAGACGTTTGTATTCCTTTTCGCCTGCTTCATTTACTGCATTTTTATATTTTCTCCTTTCATCAGTTAAATTCAATATTTCTTCTGTTACGCAAGGGTTTCTACTAGCCCTCGTCTTTTTGCCTATTTGATCCTCTGCTGCCTTCACTACTTCATCCCTCAAAGCTACCCACTCTTCTTCTACTGTATTTCTTCCCCCATTCCTGTCAATTGCTCCCTTATGCTCTCCCTGAAACTCTGTACAACCTCTGGTTCTTTCAGTTTATCCAGGTCCCATCTCCTTAATTTCCCACCTTTTTGCAGTTTCTTTAGTTTTAATCTACAGGTCATAACCAATAGATTGTGATCAGAGTCCACATCTGCCCCTGGAAATGTCTTACAATTTAAAACCTGGTTCCTAAATCTCTGTCTTACCATTAAATAATCTGTCTGATAGATTTTAGTATCTCCAGGGTTCTTCCATGTATACAACCTTCTTTCATTATTCTTAAACCAAGTGTTAGCTATGATTAAGTTGTGCTCTGTGCAAAATTCTACCAGGTGGTTTCCTCTTTTATTTCTTAGCCCCAATCCATAATCACCTACTATGTTTCCTTCTCTCCCTTTTCCAAGTCTTGAGAAAACATATAAAAGCATAAAAAACAGACATAGCGCACCTGGGGTCTGCTCGCCGGCAGCCTTGTCGCATGTACGCTGCAGGCACCTCGCTGCTCGCCATGTGTATTCATCCTTCAGCTATTACATTAGAGGAAAGTGCACAACTCCAGTGGCGTCAAGCGCAAAACATGTTCTCCACATCGTCTGACGACAGTGACACTGATTCTTTCGCTACAAAAATTTGGTTGTTGGAAAGGAGAAGGAAGAGGAAATACGGAGTGCACCCTTTGAATGCTGAACATCCTCAATACAGATACTTTCACAAGCATTACCAATAGCTCAAAAACTATCCAGATCTCTTTTTCAGACATTTACGAATGTCGCAAGAAACTTTCCAGTACATTCGAAATCTCGTCGAACCAGGAATAGCTAAACAGATGAAGATTCGGCCGAAAATTGTTAATGAAATTTCTGTGGAGGAGCGCCTGGTACTCACTCTGAGGTAATATTAGTCAGATTTTATTTGTGGCTACTTTATCTACTGCATCTGCCATCTGCTTAGGGTTGTCCTAATAGTAAAATTTATAACTTAGATGTAACTATAACTTTAAAAAATATTACAACTAATTACTAATAACAGATTGTATACAATATTTTTCTGTTGCATGATTCTGAATTACAGGGATATGAAAGACTAACACGATAGCTACGAATAAAAACAATAATAAATAAATTTCTGATAGTTTTATTTTATTTTAACCAATTCTAACTACATTTCAAAAATGCTTTATGATGTTTATTTAGTCCCCTTTTTAAGCTCCGTTGTAATGCGGTTCCATCACATTCACAAAACTTACTTCCACTTCAGCTGGGCGATCGTAGTCTGTACCACCAGTTATCTTCTCACCTGGGCTTGATGTTTGTACACCATTAACTGTGCAATGTTGGTTACTAAATGCTGTTCCCGGTGCAAATCCGATGGATCCGTTCTCAGTGCTAATATTTGAAGTAGATGGATGAGTATGTATATACTGTTGCGAAGCTTCATCGTATCCTCTGTAACTTTGATCTGAAGATCTGTATACTCTTTCCATAACTAGTTTGTGCACATCTATTCTGAACGACATTTTGTCTCACGTGAGGAAGAAGAGACATGAAGAAAGCTACATCTTCATCGTTTTTTTCTGACAATACCGGCTCTTTGTCTTTGAGCATACGCAATTTCTCTTTTTCAGTTTCTATCAGCTGATTTGCTATTGGGTCTACAGGTGGTGGTCTCTTCCTATAAGCCCCATGTTCAGCAGGTGTAGAGTTTGGTGGTGTCTCAGCGTGATCAGAATACACTGGTGAAAATAGTGATGCTTAAGATGTTGTTGGTTGGCTATGAGCTTCATCAAAATGAGAACTATACTCGATGTTGTGTTCAGTCGTATCGCTGATTTCCACAGGATCCAAATTCTCACTAGTCGCTCTAGGTTCAAAATTATCTCGTAAGATCATCATAGCCTCGAAATACGGCCACTGTACTGGAGCTGTGTGAGCACCACCGACTGAGGCGTGTGTAGGAAGTGTGTTCAGCCTTTCTTTGAACTGCTGTCGAAGACTTTTCCATTTTTTTAACATCGCAGACTGCTGAAATAAGAGGAAAAATATCTTTGCAGAAACATTAAAGAATAACCAATTCCATTAAGTACACAATGTAGTTACATAAATACACAGTGGAACGTAACACACCTTTTTTTTTTTAATTTCAAGTTCTTGGCGACAGGGAACTCGAATGCAAGCCTAGCAGGAGAGTTTAGATTAGGAATAACTACTGTTTCTCAAATTGTAAAACAGGTTTTATCAGTGTCGTGACAAACACTACAACCATTGCATATGAAGCCACCAACGGAAGAAGAATTCAGAGAAATAGCTGAGATGTTTTGCAAGAAGTGGGGGTTTTCAAATTGTCTAGGTTCTACTGATGGGAAGCATATACAAATTGTAAGCCCTAAATGGTCTGGTTCTATGTTTTTCAATTATAAAAAATACTTTTCAATAGTTCTACAGGCTGTGTGTGATGCAGACTGTAAATTTACTTTTATTAAAGTTGGAGCATTTCGAAAACAGAGTGACAGAAGCACTTTTAGGATGTCTTGTTTTGTACGATAAAATGGTGAAATGCATGCTTCACATTTCTGAATACCACTTTCTACCAGGTATTGCTGTTAAAGCCCCCTTTGTCTTCATAAGAGATGAAGCGTACCCCCTTCTCAGACACCTGATGAAACCTTTTGCCAGGAGTAATCTTGATTACTCAAACGAAAAGTTCAACAAAGTTCTTTCACGAACTGGAAAAACTGTTGAATGTGCCTTTGGAATTGCAGCTGAAAAGTGGTGATTACTAAACAAACCAATTGAAATGAAAGTAGAAACTGTAGAACTGATTGTGAAAGCTGTTTGCGTTTTACATAATGTGATTGTGGACAAAGAAAATGTACTGAACAATGTGGAGTACAGAGATGTACTTCCTGGAGTTCAGCCATCAAGAAGAAACAATGCAGCTCCTGCTGAAACTATCGAGAAAAGGAATCTGTTTAAGCGTTTCTTTAATGAATAAAATATTGGGTAATGCAACAGACAATATGCCGCTTATGTTTCACATAAATAAGTAATCTGTTTCATTGTTCGTTTAATGAAGAAAGTATTGTGTGATGAAGTCAAATTTACATGCAACTTACGTGTTCCACATTTTATTGCAACATCTTTCCACAGTTTATCCAGTATGATGATCCGGATGCCTCTGGTCCCAGATGGCGTTCCGTTCAAAAAAGGCTGAAATAATCATTTGCTTCAAATCTTCACTCATTGTTTGTGGCCTGTACTGAAACTGCATCCAACAAACAGTATTGTGCGCGATGGGACACAAAAGTACCACGTGCGCAACAAGCAGCTAAACAGCGCTGTGCTAGAGTGACCTTGAAGCAGCCAATCACAGTACAAGTCGCAGGCCGGGCGGCGATGGCCGTAGCGCGAAACGCAAACCAGCTTGATATCATCACCTGGCGAGGATCGTAGCGAGTAGCGAGCGGCGAGGTGGTGCACGCTAAATGGGGCGGTAGGATTCTGTGGGTCTGATTCATCATCGCCGTGCAGCGAGGTGGCAGCATGAACGCGCCCTAAGACCACTTCACTTGACAGTACACTGCACAAGACTGAACTTTGCGTTAGCGCATACAAGGGTATCACACTGGTGCTGAAAGACCTGAACTGGCAGACGCTTGAAGGTAAATGCGAACTATCCTGTGAAAATCAACTTAAAATATTTCTAGATGCTACTTTAAGTAGATATATTACAACCCCATACGAATGCTCCCATACAGATCGCAAAGACAACATTAGAACAATTACAGTACAGAGACATTAAAACATTAATTCATCGCGCGATTCCTACGGGGATAGCACGAGAGAAAACCCTAACTACTGGTACAATGGGACACTCCCTCTGCTATGAACTTCACAGTGGTTTGCAGGGTATAGATTTAGATCAAGGAGACGTAGATGTTGAACATGTACACCTCCTTAAAATATAGAATGGTTTGTGTTAAAATAGTTTCAAGTGAATTTAACAGCACTAAAATGGTGCGTGTACAAAACTGTGTTAACTTTGAAAAGTCTACCTGATACAGATAGACGACGATTTCGCCGCACTGAAATATACACTACCGCACAAAACCAATGAAACTACAAAACAAGATCCTAAAAGGAAGGTAAGGAAATCTTTAAGTGAGAGCCGTCATAAAATGGATTTATAATATATAGCAAACGAGTAATGATTCGCCCGAAAGAAAATTAATTCATACTGGTGGCTGGTTGCTATTTTATATAGCCCTTATAATTTCACTACAGTCACTGTTCTCAGAATCTCTAGTTTCTACAAGATAACGTCTACCATTTTACAATGCACTGTGTAGATATGCAAAGGCGAGAAACACTAGGCTGGACAAATAGCTGATTCATACACATTACGTGCGTCAGAATTGCGGCAATATCGTACCCACACGGTACAATTTGTCTGCGCGGAGTTGGTTTGTGCTCATATATTTGAGCAATTTTACTAAAAACTCCAACACACCTATCTCGTATCTGCGCAAATCTTCACTCCATTCGCTAACCTACGCAAATTTAATGTGCGCAGGCTTTTGCGTGTGGACCGCCCTTTATCTCTGGGTGTACCTTTGTGCTTTCACCGACCATAGTGCCCTTTTTTGTTGTTCTGCTTTCCTTGTGTTTCTGATTCTTTGAATTGAACTCTCGCGTGCTGCTTTTAAAAATACGCCCCGTAGTATAGCTAACCGGATACACGGAAATCTAGTTGTTTTTTAATGGCTGTAAATCTGGATGCGTAATATCTGTGTGTTGGTGTCATAGAGATCATCTTTGCTATTTCGCAATCGTTCGTAAATATTACAAAAAAAAGTAGTAGTAGTTCTTGTGTTCGCACTGGCTGGAATGTTTACGATTTTAGTACTGTCACGCCGAGACAAATGCGTGGTGAATCCCGGTGTGTATGTTGCTTGAATAATACTGAACGGGATATGTTAAATGCTTGTATAATCTAGTAGTCGTAGTATCATACGAATTCTATCCGTAAAGAATTTGTGATACGTCGCCAACATGGGCGTGTTACGCTTTTTACGTCGTGTGAAAGAATGAACTTGTGAGCGCGATTACCGCAAGTAATTCAACTGCAAGACCTGTCAGAGTTTTACAATTATTCAGGAGCAACATCTCGTATGTTGCGTGGTACAGGTTGGGATCTTCATTTACTTGTGGTGCGTATAGGTGTTGGGTTGAGAATCACTGTTAACCGACGACCAGCAGTCGGTTATCGTCAAAATGTCAAAAAATAAGTTAAATCTGACGTTGCCATCAGGCGCAATAGAAGCATCGCAGACAACACCGACCTCTCAGCCTACAGTGGACCCACCTGTTGTGCCAGAGTAAGTATAGTGTAATATAATAATTTTAATGGTGAATTTGTATTCCCAGCAAATTTATTGCCCAAACTAAAAGGTCGACAGCCACCTGCTTGAACTAAAGTAGTGCTGCTACTATTTTCTTCAGCCCCAATGCATTTCGTAGTTTGTCAAATAAAGAACATGTAAAAACTCAACATTAAAATAGGATGTGTATAGAACCCAAGAAACACTTTCGTCTGCAAGATTATAATTTTAATCTTCCATATCTAGCTTTGTGTATCAGGACATAGTCTAACTGATCAAAAAGTGAGAAGAAATATTTTCGTTCGAAAATTTTGACCCCCTAAGCTCGATAAGTTCCCGTTTTAAATCTATTTTTAAGCCATTTATTGAACATCATGGTTGTATGCTACACAAAGTATATTGTGAAAATACACAAATGCCTGAAGATGAAATTCGTCAAAAAATTACACTGACATCATAATAATGTTGTAAATATTGAATGGGATTTTCGGATCCAGATTTACAGACATGTAAAGAAGCAAAGTTGTAGATTCAATTGAAATGTTGTGTAATGAAATGAGCTGACAGTATGAAAGACTTTTATACTATAGTGCTAATGCTAGTAATAAAATAAGATTATATACGTGCAAAGTTAGACAGACCTTGAGTTTATGACAAAGAGGAATTGGGCAGAACCAGATTCAAAGGAAAAGAAATGTAGAGTATTCACAACCAATGGCTCTGTAATAAATTAAATACAGCATTCCCTAGTGGAAGTTGTTCAAAGCTATTGAATTTACACAGAGAATGTTTTTGTATGGTTTCTGGCATATCAGGCACACTTCACCAAGTGTAATGAATGTACATAAACTTACTGTAGATTTCTGGATGGGAGATACTGTTTCATCAAATACTATTATTAGAGATAAGAAGTGCACACTCTAGAATGTTTGTGGGTAGTATGTATGTCTGCAATGATGGTATGAAAAGTGTAATGCACATTTATTTTATTTCATGTTACTGTTGTGTTAGTGAAGTAACGATACTTGGTGGGTTTCATGTTGATTTGTAGAACACACACACAGATTGAGGTTCCTGAATGTGCATAATTATAGACAGTTGGAGAGATATAAAATCTGTGCCAAGTCCTGGAATAGACAAGTAGGAGATTGGGGATACCTCTGAATATTGCGGCATCAAATTTAGTTAAAATACTGTTACTTCATCAGAACAAGTCGTGGACTAAGTATATTACAAATTTTAAGTCAGAAACAAATTGCATTGTACTGTAGTCAGGCTTTGTTACTGAAATTATGTAGGGAATCTGTAGAGAAGCTTAGCCACTCATATGTCGTACTGACAATGCAGTAGAATTGGTTAGAACTTCTAGGTAGAATAATTCCCAGAAGAATAACTGGAAGGCTTCAAGATATTTTTCAGCCATTTACATCAGTCAAAGTTGAAAGGGTATAGAAGAATTACACACACACACACACACACACACACACACACACAGTGTGCGCGTGCACTACCACTCTTGGCCGCTCCAACCAGAATGCAGCTTAAACATGTCAAATGGGAGCAACAGTCTGGAGTAGGGTGGGGGAAGAGGGGTGTATCAGGGTGTAGGTGGGGTAGAGGAATTGAAGCTGCCTAGAAGAACATGCAGCTGGAGGTGGTAGGACAAGGCTGCCATGTGCAATGTCGGGAAGCTTTGGGGTGGGAGGGGGGAAGGCTAAGAACCTAGCAAGTGGATTGGCAGAGTGCAGATCATGCTGAGGGTGAGTGGACATGTACTGGAAGGAGGTGATAGTACAGAGAGGGCACCAACAATTGGGTGCAGGGTGTGGGGATGATAGGTTACCATAGGATGAGGCTGGAGGAGTGATTTTGGCAGTGGAAAATATGTTGTAAAAATAGCTCCCATCTGAGCAGTTAAGAAAAGGTGGTAATAGAGGAAAGAGTCCAGATGGTTTAGGTCGCAAAACAGCCATAGAAGTTTATCATGTTATGTACAGCTGAATGTTGTACCACAGTATGGCCCACTCTTCTCTTGGGCACTGTTTGGCGGAGGGCATTCGTTCTGGTGGACAGCTGGTTGGTAGCCATACCAATATAAAATGCTGAGCAATGATTACAGTAGCGATGCTATACGACATGGCTTGCTCAACATCTGATGGGGTAGAATAAGAGTAAGACCCTGACAGAACTGGAGCAGGAAGTGTTGGGCGAGTGGATTTGGCCAGGTCTTGTTTTTGCGAGGAGTTGTGATTGATTGGGAATGGCATAGGGATGGACTAGGATGTTGTGGAAGTTGAGTGGATGATGAAACATCACATTAGGAGGGGTGGGAAGGGTTTTGGGTAGGCTGTGATTATCTATCATGTTGCCCTGTAATTAAGATCACCTTATCCAGTCTGTACTGTTGCTGCCATTTGACATGTTTCAGCTGCATTCTGGTCAGAGTGGCCAGAGATATTGGTTGTATGTGCAAGTTGTGCTTTCTTGTGTGAATGTATGTAACAGTCTTTTCACTATGCCTTTGTGAAGCTCAACATGCCATATTTACAGTGAGTAGCTACCCTTTTCTTAATGTTGGTGTTATTCCAACTTATACTTTTCATTGTTTAATTCAGTTTGTATAACAGTGGGAATGTCAGAGCAAATAAAAGGTTTAGGCTTGAAACATAGTAGGTTATTGACTGTTCAGCCGAGAGGAGAGAGGTGGAGGACCTCTGCTGTAACTATTGATTGATATGTGGACACTATTGTTATGTACAGTAAGCATTACAAACAAGAAAAGAATGTGAGCTTTCGAAATTTGATTTACAGAAGAATGCTGATGGTTGGGTAGATATATTTGACAACAAATCAGGGAGGAAGTAGCCTTATGGCGCAACTTGACTAAAAGAACATGTTTAAAGGATATGTCCTTAGCTATCAAAGAGGAGATAGTTTGGTAATGGAGATGAATAAAGAAAATATAGGACTTCAATACAGTAAGCATGTTCAAATTTATGTAGGTTTTACTAGCATGGAGAGCTGCATCAAACTAGTCTTTGGACTGGAGACTACAATAACGACAAAATGCAAACACAATACTACAGGTATCATGCAGTGGCAAAATTTCATCTCTTATCACTGCTTCTGAAGTTTTACAAAATCGTAATATCCAGAAGATGATCTTATGTGGTCAGTCTACAATTTCAGTTACCGAAACCAAATACTGAATCCAGATTAAGACAATTACAATTATATGAACTTGTAAGTAGTTTATTTTGTGTCAATACACAGTACTGATACATGACATAATAGTGTTTAATGAGTTAAGTAAGTGTAAAAATATTTTTGATTTGTCATGCTGATGAAATGTGTGATATTCTTTTGTCTTTTAGGAAAAAAGTAACAATTTCTGGATCAGGATGTTCAAACAGGTACACACTTCCAGAGTATAACCTGTCATATACTGTCATACTATTATATTTGCCATCTCTTTTTGCAGCATTTCTCTTTCAGCATGAGTACAATCTAGTAGAGTTGAATTCAGCTTCTGTAATGAATGAGTAATTATTTTTAAGTATACCCCACGTATTTTAAAACACTTATTTTGCTTCAGTACTTTCCCTTTGGTGACTTTTACTGTGTGTGCACTTTTTCTTGTCATTTTAGATCTGCAGGGTTCTGAAGACATCGGGTTTCTAGTTCATTTATCTCTGTTTGGTTATAAACTTAATGATTAAACAATATTCTGTATGACAACATTGTAACAGACATTGTTGAATATTTACAATGTAGGAAAAGATAGATGGTTACTTACCATAAAGTTGCAGACTGGCACAATTAAGACACTTTTTCAGCCATAGCCTTCATTGGAAATAGAGAAACACACCATTCACACTAGCAAGCAGACCTCACACATATATGACACCAACTTGGACAACTCAGGCCAGATTGCATTCTGGCCCGAGCTACCATAGTTGGCAGTCATGTGTGCATGAGGTCTGCTTGATAGTGTGAATGAATGATGTGTGTTTCTCTTTTTTTGAAGAAAGCTGTGGGTGAAAGCTTAAGTGTAAGTGTCTTTTAATTTTGCAGTCTACTACTTAGTATGTTATCTTTATAGTAAGTAGCAATCTATCTTTTCCTACATTGTTCATATTCCTGCATGGAGTTTCCATTGCTGAATATTAGTTCATTTCTCTGTACTGTATCCAGTTGCTTTATCATCGTGTGAATGATTAAATTCCTAAACACCTCGGTAAAGGAATAGACGGCCTGTACTGAGGGCTACTTGTATAGATGCCCAGTATGAAGTACAAACCATTTCCATTTGGACCTTGTTTGAAAGACACGAAACTTGATTCCTGTATACTCTTTGCCCACATCAAAATTTGTATCTAAGAAAAAGTGCATATACTCCGTGTAAATATTATTTTAAATATATTTAACACCAGACCTTTTGTTCTTCTATAAACTTGTTTCTTCATTATATAGGATGATGATTTGCATGATGTTTTGCTGCAAACTGATCTTGAATTTATTTTTGTCAGCCCTACTTTTGATAACAGAAGTTGTGTGACAACAATATTGAAGCATTATTTTGCATAAGGTGCAGTATAAAAGTGCTGAGAGTACTCATAGTGCAGTTTTTATTTGTTGTTTAGCCATTTTGCACTGTGGTATGACATAAGGCACTTCATTAAATCATAAATAGTCTTGCACATTATACGGAAGTAAGCTACTTATATGGAGAAAAAAGATGTATGTCTTAAATATGCATACAGACAATGAAACCCAATCTTCTGATGTTACATGGCTAATTACTTCTAGTTGTATATACATGTATACACTAGAAGTCACTTCTGTAACTTCACTCACATCATCAATTCTTTGCTATGCTCAGTTCTGATTATGTTGAGACAATTGAAACAGCTCAAGGAACATCCATTCATATAAGTAGGCTATATTCTTTTAAGAGGCTCATTTTTCGTCATTTTCATTTCTATTAGCAAAGTACCTTTTTTTTTTTTTTTTTTTTTTTTTTTTTTTTTTTTTTTTTAGGTTGGTATTAAGTACGTGTTTGATGCATGGCCTTTCTACACACTTACATATGAAATCATACTTATTTAAAGTTTTATAATTATAGTTTTAGCAATACTGTGACTTCCCATTTTATATTTGCTTGCACACACTGCTGTCTCAGTGGTGATCCTTTCTTTGTGTACTATTTAAAAATGTTGTTGTTGTTGTTCTTTATTACATTCAAACAGTGGCATTTTAGACAGTGCTGTAGATGAAATTTCAGACTTACGAAAAAAAGATTAGTGTGAAGGATTTTACATATCAGTAAAAAAATTCCCTGTGTACAAGGTGACATGAGGTGTACATCACTTCTCATTAGCACCACAGCTCTAAATTTGTGCATCACCAGTTACTGGTGTACACATTTCAGTAGGACCTTATCTAGTAAAGTACCACAGTGTACTAAACGAACTTGGGATTGAGATCAGCTTTACTTGTGCATATGAATGTATTAAGCATGACTGATTATGTTCTGAACTGCTGTTGAAGGATATTGCTTCAGAAAAAAGAAGTCATGTAATTTAGCAGATCATTGCTGCATTTAATAATGGAACATATTGAACTTTACAATATCTGGAAAACATACCGAACTTTACAATATCTGGAAAATTTGTTCAAAACAAAGTTTTCAAGTATTGCTCATCCAACAGTAAAAACATATGTAAAACTTTTGATTATGTGGCATTCTAACTGTTTAAATTTAAGAGTCCAAAAAATGAGTGTTAATGATTACATTTTGTAGACCTGTCTCAAAAACATACATTAGACAGTTATGATCATGTTGTCTTTCCAAGAGAATTGAAATCATTTTAAGTTCTTAGATTTTCATCTCATGAATTCATCAAAATAATGCAGTGTTTCAACGAATGTAACACCTATCATCTTCCGTTGACTAATCTTATAACTTTTTTATATTAGGTAGGTAATTTAATCAAAATAAATTTACGTTAAGAGAATACAAGAAAAATCAGGAGATGTAGCATAAAAATTAAGCACAACTTCTGTGCTTATGAAGATGATTATAGACCTACTGGCACCAAAGAAGAAACAATTATTTAAGCACAATTCTCAAGCAAACGGTGGATTATGGTATAGGTGTGACAAAGACAAATTAAAAGAAAATCTGAAAATAAAACAAGGCAACTATGTAAGTGAAGGCAAGAGTTTTAAGAAAATTATAATAAAGACAGAATAGAGACCTGTTAATTAAACAAATTGATTTGGAAATATCTTTGAGGAAATGTGAAAAGAAGCAAGAAAATTGGTTATAGAACTGATGGAAAACAGTGAACATATGAAGAAAACAAATTTAAGATGAGAGGTGACACATCATCTAAAAGTGCACAGAAAATTGTTCATGCAGTCCAAGATTTCTTTAAACGTTTCTTTAGTTGAAGAGGTAACTCAAAAAAACAGTTAGCGAACATTGACAATAATGGAAGTCTGAACGTTAGGCCATATAAGATGTATGAAGCCCTGTGAGGTACGTAGAATGGGAAGGTGTGTGGAAGGGTTGCTGCATTTAAGATGGTTAAAATTCAAGGTGAAGAGCTGCAAAAGGAACTTGCAAAGTTAAATGCAGATTTTTAATGTAAGTGGTATGTTACTCAGCTTTGGATGTTCAGCACATTGAATCTTAATTTGCAGATTTTCTGTGAAGGAAGACAATTTTCAAAACCTAGATCAGTACTGTACTTGTTCAATTTCACAAGAAAGGGCACTAACAAGAGAGGAAAAAAAAAAGAATATCCATAGACATATCTTCTCACTCCCCCTAATGTAAAAGATTCCACCAAATTTATCACCTAATGTACAGTAAAAGAAAATTAGCTTTTACTTAAACAAAAGAAAACCATGTTTATAATAATAAGTTGTACAGTGGTCCATTTGCAATGATGGAGTAGAATAATGAAAATTAATTAACACTTTGTGTGGAATTCACTTTTAACTAAATTTCAAAAAAATCTGTGCTAACAGCTCATGAGAAATAAGGTCTTACTGTAAGTTTTGATAGTATATTGAAGAATTTATGTATCAGTGCTGTTGATTTTATTGAATTTCATTGGGTAGAACGAATTAAGAAAAGGAAGATGTTTTAGGCAAGGAGATCCAATTTCACCAACACTGGTCTTGACCATCGTAGAGGAAGTCTTCAGATCCATAATCTAAAAATGTGAACAAGCAGAATACACTAATGGAACATACCTGAACCACTTTCATATTGTTTATGATATTGTAGTATTTGCCTCTAGTGCCGGTAAATAACAACTAATGGAAAAACTTTGAACAAGTTTGATGTGAGGTATGAAACTCAGTCACAGTCAGGTTAAAATAATGTATTATCACACCATCAAAAAGAAAATAGTATATATTAACAATTATGAACCAGTTGGTGAGATTTTGTATTAGGGCAATGGGCACAAAAAAGAGAGAGAGTAAATGTTCTGAAATGCTGTGTGTCTGCAACAGTGTGTTATCAGTTTCTATTTATAGCAGCAATACATGCAATTGTATGTGAAAACCATTGAAAACTAAGACTTGCATGGAAGAAGTGATTATGGCTGTAATGAATATAAAGATGGGGGGGGGCGGGGGGGGGGGGGGCAGGACATGAAGCCAGATTAATGAATGCTCGATGGAACAAGGAAATACTTTACTATATTACAAAAGATAGAACAAGTGAGGTGATGCAGTGGTAAACACACTGGCAGTTCAAGTCCCATCCAGCCTTTCTAATTTGGGTTTTCTGTGTTTTCCCTAAATTGTTGGAAGAATTTATTTGAAAGGCCACTGCCAGTGTCGTTCCACAATCCTAGCTAGTGATCTTAATGTTGGCAGGGTGAAAAACCCTTATTTATCTTCCTGTTTCCTTCCCACGAGATAAGAAAAGACTGATACAGTGACCTTATGAATGGTGGGCAATTTTATTTTCAGAGCTCCATTTAGTCATATTTGGTTAGATGAAAACAGAAAACAGGATGATGTAACTGGTACTGTAATCTGTTCAAGCATAAGCTTCCATATCTTAATTCTGAGTTTGTGAGGATGTTGTTTTGCAACAGGAGCCAAAAGTTAGTCTATAAAACAAGTTGATGTGGTCATATATGAGGAAAAGTTTTATTGCAGATAGCTTTGAACTAGTTGACACAGTCTTAATAAGGATACAGTGGAGTATTAATAAAAGTGCCAAAATGATTAAACTGAGTTGGAGGACCTGGTCAATTGGCATGAGTTAAGCTGGTTGCAGATGGGCTGGGAGTACTTTCACTTCTGGTATAAGAGAGCTTTACATAGAGCTGGATCTCCATTCTTGTTTGACTCTACTGTTGTAACTAATATTGTTAAGAGTTCTCAAATCTGATATATCCTGGTAGTATAGGAGATTGACCAAAGTCATTATGAAATATATTTTATTTGGTTGCTGCATGAG
Organism: Schistocerca gregaria; assembly: GCF_023897955.1. Classification (NCBI taxonomy): domain Eukaryota; kingdom Metazoa; phylum Arthropoda; class Insecta; order Orthoptera; family Acrididae; genus Schistocerca; species Schistocerca gregaria. The sequence goes on from NC_064926.1 coordinate 208,610,260, forward strand.
CTCATAGCCTTTTTCCATAAGTTTAATAAACATAGCAGAGCATTAAGTCATTAATAATAGATATTACTTCACCATTTACCACAGTCTACCAATGCTGGGATAACTTTTTGATTCTGTGACTGTAGAAATCATGTTGTTTTGAGGTGAAGAACTTGTTAGTCAGTGCTCGAAGGGGACATTCATCCAGAAGGAGACCTCTTGAAGAGAGTGGAAACGGTGAAAATCTGAGGGTGCAAGATCAGATGAATAAGGTGGGTATGGAATGCCTTCCCAGCTCAACTCCTGTATAGTATTTTTTGTCATTCTGGCAGAATGAGGGTGGGTGTTATTGTGGAGTAGCGTTTCTTCACACAATCTTCTTGAGCATTATTCTTGGATTGTGCCTACAGAATGTCTCAGTTGCTGACAATAAATTCGGCAGTGATGCTTACACCTCCTGGAAGCAATTCATAGTGCTCCGCATAATTACTATTCCACCAGATGCATAACATTATCTTTTCTGGGTGCATACAGGTTTGGTTGGGCTTCAGTCATTTGTTTCATTTTGTTATATTAGCATAAATACACAATTTCTCATCACCAGTAATGATACAAGATAGGTATGGTTGGAGTTGTTCACAAGGCAGTTGATTACAAGCAAGCAACGATACGCACTGATATTTGTGATTTTGGCTTGGAACATGTGGTAATAAAACACCTGATTTTTGAACCATCCCCATTGCATGCAAATATCGCACAATAGTGGAGTGGTCACAGTTCATCATACCTTCCAGCTATCGAGTTCACTAGCATGGATCATTGTGAATGAATGCGTTTAAATGATCTTCATTAAACCCCGAAGGTCTTCTTGAGTCACAATGCTTCTTGAAATGAGAAAACAATTTTCTTGCTGTGATCTGTTCAGTGCATAAACTCGATACATGGCACAAATGTTCTTAATTGCCTCTGCAGCTGTCACCCCTCTTCTGAAGTCAGCAGATGGATATATCAGAAATGTTCAGATTTCTCCACTTGTCACTCCATGTTCTAATGTCCACAGCTCCACTCACCATCTCCAAATGATAAAACGACTGTATTTAAAATCAAATAAAAAATTGCAATCAATAAATAAACCCAAAGCAACCAGAATACCATCATGTGAAACAAAGACACTACAAACTTATGCACTAATCTAATATTTGGCATTTCAGTGGGAAAACCAATATCCCAATACATAGTGAACCTCCACAGACTGTATTTTATTGGCAGATCACTTGGAGGGTGTAGCATGTCTACTGAAGACAAAGTGCACACTACACTTGTCTGTCCTCTGATGGAATAGTTCTATACAGTAGGGGATACTTACCAAATTCGATTGACAGAGGACATAAAAATTTTTTTAAAGGAAGACAGCTCATTTTGTATTATCTCAAAATAGGGGAGGGAGTATCATGGATATGATACACAAGTGGGGGTGGCAATCAATAAAACAAAGGTGCTTTTTGTTGCATCAAGATGTTTATCATGACATTTCAATCCCCATAGTTCTCGTCCAAAAGTAAAAATATTTTGTTGACACCTGTGTACATAGTTTGTTTTTGCTGTACGCTATTTGAGAGAGGAATGATAAAGAAATAATTTGAAAGCGCTTCGATGAACTCGCTATTAGGCACTGAAGTGTGAACTGCAGTGCTGTCGTGCAGATGTAGATTCTGTACGCCATAACTATTTTCTTCTGTGATGCAAGAAAGGTTCTTACATAGCAAGGTTAACATAGAGCTAAACTGTTCTGCTCGTCAGCCAAGTGATAGCAACTGTTGCATTGCTCCAGCTCATTTCATGCAAAGAGAAGATCTGAACTGTTTGGGCAGCTCATGCAGTTTGTAGGAGCATCTGGTTTACTACAGGTATCTGTTTGCTCACTTTAACTTGATAAGGAGTGATGGATACAGTAACTGAAATTATATTTGGAAGAAGCAGGGTTCACATCATCGTCATCATCACCATCTGACCATCCAGATTTAGGTTTTCTGTGTGTTCCTGTTATGACGTTGGGCAAATTTCCTCAAGGTATTTGGCCAGTCTTGGCTGGTTAGTAGTTTATTAACTAACAAAGGTTATCAGTAGTGCTTACACAACTATTGTTTATTGGCTGATAACCTTTATAGTCGTTGATGGTCTGCACCATTGACGCGGAAAATATGAACAAGTTTCACGTGCACATGGTGAACATCGAAATCGAGGATAGGTGCACTGAATTAGGATGTGAGAGTGTTAAAGTAAAACATTTAGTCCAGTCAACAAAGGAAAGTTAGTAATACAAAATTGTGTAGTCGCAATTTACTTATTATTTGTTTATTTATTTGTTTACAATTGTAGGAGGGAATGTCATGAACAACATACTAAAAGTCCCCACCAATGGGATGTGAGTCTGGGAATGGGAGAGGAGTTTAAAGGTCACTATTTTATGTTTCTCGTGAATAACTTGAAAACCACCATTTCTAGCAGAAATATTTTCTTGTGCTATATTAAACTACATTCAATTTCCGACAAGAATAGGGCAATTCATTTTTCCTGTAGCAGTAATAGTTTCAACATGCAATGGATGTAAAAATTTCAGATGATTAGATACAGTGCTTATGGCACAAAATTCGTATTAATTGTTAAATGAAATTTGTTGAGAACAAATATTAAATGTGTGAACCATGTCAAAGTGCATAGAGCTATATTAAGGCATAAATTGTGTTGCGGTCGTGTAATAGGGTGGAGGGTCAGGGGTGGAGGTTAGAAGTGCGAGAGGAGGTAGGTCACCAGATTGTGGTTATGCAATTCCCTCTTTTATAGGTCTGAAAACTGAAGAGCAAGCACTCTCTCAACTCCACTACATTACAAGAAAAAATTGCAGGGTGTTTTAAACAGTTATTCCAAGTCTCTGCAGCATACCTTATGTCTCACTGGTGACAGTGTGCAAACATGCCGAAGTCATGTTTATTTGCCAGAAAGTGTAACAACACTATGTGGAACACAGATGTCACTAATAATGCCTACTCAAGAAACACACGTGGACAGAACCTCTCTAAATCAGTGTATGCTGTACTACACTGTTAGAGAGTAAATTGATTTGTAATTATTCTGTATGGCAGTTGTAGCATTCTTCCATGAAATGCAACTTCCCCTATTATGAGTGCTGATTGCTTTTCATTTTACCTCCCCAGCATTTCATGTCCAGTTCTTGTACTTGAGTAGACAAAATAATTTTACTGAACTTGTGGTTATGTAGTGGAATTACTTTCAGTTTGTAAAATGAGCACTTTTTTGCACTTGTCAAGTGAGCTTATAAGTAAAATGTGTTTGTAGAAACGATGACTGAAAAGTGTATAATTTAATACGTGTGATATTGTCAGCGACTTTTGTAGCGTTGGGTGGTGGTGTCGCTTGATGTGTATCAATGAATGACCAGAAAGTTACTCCACTTCTCTCACCATTATTTGTGTTACTAGTAGACTGCATAAATCTCTTAAACTCAGGAGTTGCTGGCACTTGTAGAGTGGGCTGCACTGAGTGGAGCAACTTAGCTCACATCCACAGTGTACATTCCAATTTGAGTGTGAATACTTCTAAGGCAATGGGACTCATGATGTTCAAATCTAGAACAGCAATTGAGGTACATCTGTGCTTGATTTATGTTGAAGTATCTGAAGTTCCAGGTCACCTACTTCTGTTGCAGAGGGAAACAATTTAAGTCTCAGGGACTCTTCAGATGTTGGGAGAGCTAAGGCTGGGGTGATGCATTTGATACCCTACATTCTGTGAAAAGTATTCCAACCAGTGTGATAGTGGAGACGGTGATATCTATTTACAGCATGTTATATTTCGGACAGGCTCTTCAGTATGGTAGACAGTTGACAGCTCCAGCTGTTGAATTTTTACGTAATAGCACATTTATCAACTGCAAATAAGTACTAATTTAATAAATAACTCCACTATTTAAATACAAGCTTAATGAGGTTAGTTTGTCTACACACAGAAGAGAACTGGATGGGAAATGCTGGGGGAGGTATGATCAGTCAGCAAAATGAAAAATGAGGGTACTCGTATTTGTTGGAAGTTTCCTTGCCCAGAGAAATGCTGTAGCTGCCATACTGGAAGACTAAGAATCAATAGACCCCTTAGCAGTGCATCACCGTGTGCAGAGATTTATATAGATTCTGTCCATATGGATTTCTTGTGTTAGGATTATTAGTAAATCATATCTGTAGTTCATTCAGTGTTAATGTACTTTGTGCAAAATAAACACTCGTGGCATTTCTGTGCACAGCATTACCAGCAATTCATAAGGCGTGCCGCAGAGGGTCAACATAAATTCATGGAACTCCAACTAGTTGCTTCTTGTGGCGTAGTGGGATAGGTAGAGTGGGGAATCACTGGCTCGTTCTTCAGTTTACACACCTGGGGAATTGTATGATCACATTCCAGTGACCTACTTTCCCTTGCACTTCTACCCTCCATGAGATCCCCATTCCACCCTGTGACATTCCCAGAATATGATTTATCCCTTACCTTCAAGAGGGCATGCCGTTTTTCATAATACAAGCAAGCACACGGTGTACTTTATACACATTTAAAGAACAGCTGCCTTTATGTTACCAAGGTAAACACAAATGAGCAAAATCGGAGTTTGATTTTAGTTTAATTAAACAATGATAAAACAAACTTACATTACATGACCTAAGTCAATATTTAACTAAACAATAATAAAATAAGCTTTCATTAGGTCACTGTGTTGCCATGTGTAAGTGTTACCCAACACTAATGGAACCTCCCCCCCCCCCCCCCCCCCCCCAGTGGGTTCGGTGGTAAGAATAGGCCCCTGGTATTCCTGCCTGTCGTAAGAAGCGACTAAAAGGAGTCTAAACTGTTTCGGCCTTTAATGTGATGGTCCCCTTAGGGGTTTGACCACGACCTTTCCAAATTTTCCGTTAGTGCGTACCATTTGGGAAGGACGCCTGATGTGGTGTATCTTAAATTCATTTTGCCCTAAGATCTGGCACACTCGATATTGTCATCGAATTGGACTTACACTGAGCTTCTGGCCACATCAGCTGCAGTGTGTTCCGGGTAGCATACATTCCCTCCATTGTGCACTTCCATTTTCGCCCTCGTGATGTACATGGATATTCGATACCCAACATCCAGCATGGTAGCCAGTCTGTTGTAGTGGGGTCATCATGTACCCTCTTGGTGGTAGCCCCCTGACTACACAGGGATCGCACTGCTGATGCCTAAGCTGCTACCTCCCCACGTATGCCGAGGAGTAGATGCCTATCCCTCTGGGGCATCAGGACTCCCGGCAAAGGCCATCCTGCCAGGTGGTCTTTGCTGTGGCTGGGTGGCACCCGTAGGAAGAGCCCCTGGTTGGAGTGGGTGGCATCAGGGCGGATGACCCGCAATGAAGTGTGGTACATCATCTCTCGCTGGTGGGCCTCCACCAGCAGTCTCTAAGCAATCCAGGTCTAACCTCAACGGGAAGAAATATGATCAGAGATCATTTCCCTCGGTGGACACTCCATGGGAGGAACGTATGGCTAAAGAAGGCAGTGGAGATTATTCACCCGGTACCTCATCTGTACACGAGTTGATGGTGAATCATTTGTGTCGACCAAGACCCAGTTTTTTGTGGAGCATTTAGAGGACAAGTTCGGGGAGGTGGAGGGTTTGCCCAAAATGCGCTCTGGGTCAGTTCTGATCCAAACAGCATCCTCTTCCCAGTCACGGAGGTTGCTCACTTGCGATAAGTTGGGGGATGTTTCCGTTACCATCACGCCCCATAAGAGTTTAAACATGATCCGGGGTATTATATTCCACAGGGATCTTGTTCTGCAGTTGGACGATGAACTGCGCACCAACCTAGAACGATGAGGTGTTCACTTCGTCCAGCATGTCCATCGCGGTCCGAGGGATAATCAGGTGGCCTCCGGTGCCTTCATCTTGGCCTTTGAGGGTGACGTCTTGCCCGAAGAGGTCAAGGTGACGATTTACCACTGTGATGTGAAACCATATATCCCTCCTCCGATGCGGTGTTTTAAATGCTGTAAGTTTGGGCATATGTCATCCCAATGTACTTCTGGCATCATGTGTTGAGATTGTGAGCGTCCTTCGCGTCAATACTCCATGTGCCCTGCCTCCCATCTGTGTTAACTGAGGAGAACATCATTCCCCCTGCTTGCCGGACTGTAGGATATTCCAGAAAGAAAGGAAGATAGTGGAATATAAGACCCTGGACCGCCTGACCTATACCGAGGCCAGGCGGAAATATGAACGGCTACGTCCTGTGCCAATGCCATCAACCTATGCCGCTGCTGCAACACCGGTTCAATCCTCTACCGTGTCGTCATGTACAGTTGGCTCTCAGCTAAGTCAGAATTCACCGGCCCCCTTGATTGTGGGGGGCACTTCATTCCCTGTTGCTCCTGCTCCATCTACTTCAGGAGCAATACCATCCCAACCATTGGGGAAATTAGTTCCCACTTTCCAGCTGGAAAGTGTGAGACTTCTTCAGCTACTCTCGCCAGGAAGGGATCCCTTGGGGCCCTCCCATCCCAGGCTTTACCCAGTGCCAAAGCGGACACCCGCAAGTTTCTGAAGCAACCACCGGTCGTAGGGCCTCACAGTCATTGTCCGTCCCTGTGACTGACCCAGTGAGGCCCTCCCAGCCAGATCCACCAAAGGCACAGCGTGCAAAGCAGACAAAGAAAAAGGATCCCAAGCATCCTGACATTACAGTGGCACCCGTCCCACCACAGCCTTCCAACTCTGCGTCTGAGGATGAGATGGAGATTCTGGCATCCGCTGAGGACCTGGATCTTGCTGGTCCCTCAGACGCGATGGATAGCTGTTGCACAGGTAGTCAATCGGTGGCAGCAGGGGCCCAGGAGGCGAAATCTGCCTCCCCAGTCCCTTCCTGCCTTTCTCAGCCATGGACAATGTGGACTGACTGGGACAATGTGGAACTGCGGCAGTTTCTTCCACCATCTTGCTGAGCTCCAACAACTTCTCAGCTTTCACCTTATCTTCTGCATTGTTCTTCAAGAAACTTGGTTTCCGGCAATGTGAACCTCCACCCTCCATGGCTATCGCGGTTATTATAAGAACCGGGCAGCTTATGAAAGGGTGTCTCGTGGCGTCTGCATCTATGTCCTTCACTCTCTTGACAGCGAGTCTGTCCCTCTACACACACCTTTAGAGGCTGTTGCTGTTCGGGTGTGGATGCCACAGGCTGTTACTGTCTGCAGTCTCTATCTTCCACCGGATGATGATGATGATCCGCAGCATGTCCTAGCACTGCTGATAACCCAGTTGCCGTCACCATTCCTGTTACTGGGCGACTTCAAAGCCCATAACACTCTGTGGAGTGTGTCAGTGGCAATAGGTCAAGGTGCCACCGTTGAGAATGTATTGGCACAGCTCGACCTCTCCCTTTTAAATGGTACCTTCACACATTTCAGTGTGGCACATGGCACGTACTCCGCCATCGACCTTTCGATCTGCAGCCCTAGCCTCTTACCTCTGTTCTATGGAGTGTGCATGACAACCTGTGTGGTAGTGACCACTTTCCGATCTTTCTGTCACTGCGGGGCATCAGTTTTCTGGGTGCCCTTGCAGGTGAGCTATGAATAAGGCTGACTGGGACTTGTTCTCCTCCACTGCCACTATTGAACCTGTTTCTCAAGAAGCCAATGATGCGGTGGTTCACTCAGTCACCACCGGCATCATTACTGCTGCAGAATCTGTCATTCCCAGTTCTTCTGGTTCCCCTCGGCGGAGTACTGTGCCTTGGTGGTCGCCTGCGATCGCCGAGGTGATTAACGATTGCCGGCAGGCACTCCAGCGTCACAAACGGCATCCATCTTTAGAAAACCTCGTCGCCTTTTATACGGCTTCGTGTGCGGGCCTGCTGCATCATTCGCCAACACAAGCAGGAGTGCTGGGAACGGTATGTCTCCACCATTGGCCTCCATGTCTCTCCATCACAGATCTGGGCCAAGATTATACGCCTCTATGGCTATTGGACCCCTGTCAGCGTCCCTGCGCTCTCACTGAATGGAGAAGTTTGTACCTACTCCGACGTAATTGCAAACCGCTTGGCAGAGCATTTTTCTCTGAGTTCCGCTTCTGTGAATTACCCACTGGTCTTCCGCTCCATTAAAGAGCGGATGGACCGTCAGAGCCCTTCATTTCGCACCTACCATTCTGAATCCTACAATGTTCCATTCAGTGAGTGGAAATTTCACAGTGCCCTAGCCGCTTGCCCTGACACAGCTCCTGGGCAAGATCACATCCACTGTCAGATGCTGAAGCACCTTTCAGAGGACTGCCAACGACGTCACCTCGACCTTTACAACCATCTCTGGTTCGAGGGTGAGTTTCCGTCGCAATGGTGGGAAAGCATTGTTATCCCCATTTTGAAACCTGGCAAGAACTCTTTGGAGGTGGATAGCTACCGCCCCATTAGCCTCACCAACGTTCTTTGCAAGTTGCTCGAATGGATGGTGAGCCGGTGATTGAGTTGGGTACTCGAGTCTTGGGGTCTCCTGGCTCCGTCTCCGCTCTGCCGCCAACAATCTGGTGAGCCTGGAGTCAGCCATCCGTATGGCCTTTGCCCACCGCCAGCACCTCATCGCTGTCTTTTTTGACATACGGAAGGTGTACGATACGAGATGGCGCCATCACGTCCTCTCTACACTTCATGATTGGGGTCTTTGGGGTCCACTGCTGATTTTCATACAAATTTTCTGTCGCATCATACCTGCCTCGTGCAAATCGCGGCCTCACATAGTTCCTCCAAAGTTCAGGAGAACGGGGTACCACAGGGATCAGTCTTAAGTATCTGCCTGTTTTTAATTACAATTAACGGGCTCGCTGCGGCAGTGGGAACGTCTGTCTCCGCTTCATTGTATGCTGACGACTTCTGCCTCTACTACAACTCCATTGGCATTGCCGCTGCTGAACGTCAGCTGCAGGGTGCTATCTGCAAGGCGCAGTATTGGGATGTAGCGCATGCCTTCCAGTTTTCGGCTGCCAAGACTTGGGTTATGCATTTCTGCCGGCGATAAACAGTTCTCTCTGAGCCGCGGCTTTATCTTGCCGGTTAACTACTTGCTGGGGTGGAGACACATCGGTTTTTGGGTGTGCTTTTTGATGCCCGGTTGACTTGGCTCCCACATATTCGGCAGCTTAAGCAGATGTTAGCGGCATCTTAATGCTCTGCGGTGCTTGAGCCACACCAGCTGCGGAGCCGACCGATCTACCCTCTTACGGCTCTACCAGGCGTTAACCCAGTCTGAATTATGGGAGCCTGGCTTATGGTTCAGCATCCCCATCTGCGTTGTGGGTGCTGGACCCAATCCTTCACTGCAGGATCCGACTTGCCACTGGTGCTTTCCGGACCAGCCCTGTGGACAGCATACTTGTGGAGGCAGGTGTCCCTCCACTGCAGTTACAGCGCCAACTTTTCCTGGCCGCATATGCTACTCATGTTTGTAGCTTGCCTGGGTATCCTAATTAATGTCTCCTGTTTCCGCAGTCGATCATCCAACTCCCAGAACGTCAGCCTCGGTCGGGTTGTACGATCGCGGTCCACGTCGGAGAGCTTCTCTCCAGGCTTGGGGTTTTCCCTCTTCCACCTCCTTCCTGGGCCCCTCTGCGTACACCCCCATGGTGGGTGCCTAGCCCTTGCATTTGGCTTGAATTGGCACAGGGCCCGAAGGACTCCGTCCCACCGGAGGCCTTCCACTGCCACTTTCTTTCCATCCTTGCCATGTATCTGGGCTCTGGCGTTGTTTACACTGACGGTTCGATGGTCGCTGGTCGTGTTGGTTATGCTCTGACTCTGGGGGACCACTACCAAGAACATTCATTGCCGGCTGGCTGCAGTGTTTTCACTGCTGAGCTGGTCGCCATCTTTCGTGCCCTAGAGTATATCCACTCCTGCTCAGGCGAGTCCTTCGTTATCTGTAGTGACTCCCTGAGCAGTTTACGAGCTATCGACCAGTGCTTCCCTCGCTCTCGTCTGGTGATGGCTGTCCAGGAGTTCCTCCATACTCTTGCCCATTGCGGCCGCTCTGTGGTCTTTGTTTGGACCCCAGGCCATGTTGGGATACCAGGCAATGAAAATGTTGACCGCCTGGCGAAAGAGGCCACTAGTAAACCATTTCTGGTCATTGGCCTCCCGGCGACTGATTTGCAAGCAATCTTATGCCGCAAAAATTTTGATCTTTGGGGCACTGAATGGCACAACCTGACTGCACCAAACAAACTCAGTCTTATCAAGGAGACGACAGATGTGTGGCGGTCATCCATGCGGGTCTCTCGCAAGGAGTCTGTTGTCGTATGCCGGCTGTGTATTGGGCACACATGGATGACGCTTGGCGACTTATTGTACCGTTAGGACCCACCTCTATGTCTCTGCGGATCCATTTTGACGGTGGTCCACATTTTGTTGGAGTGTCCCCTTTTAGCTGTGCTCAGGCAGACGTTCGAGCTGCCTGACATGCACCTTGCCCTTTTAACAAATGACACTGCTATGGCATGCTTAGTTTTGCGTTTTATTTGGGCAGGTTTTTTTTATCACGTAATCTGAGTGTTAGTAATGTCTTTTTTGTTTTGAGTCTGGCCTTTGGCCTACGATTTTAGACAGAGCTTTAGTGTGTTTCTCGGTGGTTGGCTTTTCCTTTCTTATCTCTATGGTCAGCCAACCATTGTCACACTCTGTGTGATTTTAATTCGTTTTGTCTGATCTCTGTCTGCATCTTTCTCGTCCTGTCGTCTGTCGTTTTTTCCATTGTTCGTTTTTATTCTGTGTGGGTGTTTTTAAGTTTTGGAACAAGGGACCAATGATTGTAGCAGTCTTGTCCCTTTAATTCCCACAACCAACCAACCAACCAACACTAATGACCCACTCGAAGCATTGAACAGTGCAGCTGCAGCATATCCCTGCAAACTGCATGTCTTGTAGATGACTGCCTTAGCGTGAGATTATGCTGCTAACTTGGAACCTGGGTCATTTTCTTGCTCAGATCGTAAATTTTTCTTCATCTAGCTTGCTGTCTATATTACTGCTGCTCACTTGGATGTACGAGTACACAATTTGTTGCTGTGTTAACTGAATCAGTAATGAAGAAATAGGTAAAGGCTTGCAATTGTAGAACAACAGTGGAATGGTGCAAAGCAATGTTTTCTGTGACTTGGCACTTTATATGCAGGCCTGCTTGACCGTTAATATGGCTTTACTGCACTTAGATGTGCTATGTATGTTCAGTATTTGTTCCTAACCCACTTCAACAGTAAACATTAATGTTATACTGTTAAACACTATTTTTAATAAACTGTGATTTTTTTTTCATCCCCTGCAATGTGGATCTATTAGTCTCAGAGAAAAAATAAGACTTTTTTGTAGTAAATTTAATGTGTAATTTAATGCTTGGAAACACTTTTGCTGGTAGCCACAGTTGTTAAGTTATTCAAGAGGAACCTAAAGAAGTGGCCTTTAAACATGACGCCAGGTGGATACCCACACCCTATGTGTGGAGATTTTTAGTGTGTTTCTCATGACACTTCTTCCTACCATTGTACAGAAATTTACTACTACACTGGGGTAATTCATCGGCAGGCAATTTCTGAGATACTTGCTGTACCCCAGCAGTATTAGACTTGTTCAACTCTGCAAGGTTCTTTCTGCATTAACTGTTATTTCACTGACATAATGTGGGAGCATGTGAATCCTAATAATTCTTATTTATTTACTCATCCATAGATAATCTCTCAATGATACAGGACTTGTCATCGTAATACAGAGCAAATAGATAATTCATAATAAGTGTACAGATCAATATGGTTTTTATGAAGATAGGAGAGGGGTTGGCCATGGCCTTACTGAAGGACCCATTCCAACCTTGTCCTGAAATGGTTTAGGAATACCTAAGTTGGAATTCCCAGACAGAGCAAACTCCATCCTTCCGAATATGAAGCCAGCGTCTTAACAGTTTCACTGCCTCATTTGGTTGATTCCTGTTGTACAATGTTATTTTGACTATACAGAGTTCACAGTAGGTAACTTACAATATAAAACATTGTGTGTCACTGTGCACAGTGTGGACACCGGCTTATGACTCCAGGACAATGAACATGCTGCTATGCACTTCCTCCAGTTTGATCAGAAAATTCATTACAGGCATTTAAACATGCTACTGTATCCTAAGCACATTTTTTGGTCATTTCTTCTCTTAAAAACTTGAGGCTGCATCCCCCATGATGCATGAGATGCTGAGCTCATGAGAATGAAAAGATGTTGCTGTTGTGCACTATAGATCTTGGCAAATGATTTTCTTACAAAAGCATTCCATTGTGATCATGTATTGCAAGGTGACAGTATGTTGATGTTGTTGTTCCCTCCCTTTAATAGCCACTACTCGGAGTCGTCAAAATAGTTTTTAATTCTGTAGTATGCATTACTTATGAAGTATGCTTTAGCTGCCTTTCTGAACAATTGTACTTTCACTACTTCACTACTAAATTCAAGGAAGGAAGAAAGATCAGTTTTAGTGTCCAGTCAATATTGAGCTCATTAGAGATGGAGCACAACCTGGGACTGCGTGAAGGATGGGGAAGGAAATTGGCCATGTCCTTTCAGAGGAACCATCCCAGCATTCACGTGGAGCAATTTAGGGAAATCACAGAAAACCAAAATCTGGATGGCTGAAGTGTCATCCTTCCGAATGCGAGTCCAATATGCTAATTACTGCAACACCTCTTTCGGGCAAATGTACTTTAGAAGTCTTTTCATCTCCTTGGACATTTTATTATACAATTTTAATTCCTTGTATTCCCGGGACTGGATCAGACTCTGAATGTGGCTCTCCAGCAGGGATACGACTTCCTAAAATCCTGCCCCGAAATGAGATCCATCCTTCATGAAATCCTCCCCACTCCACCAAGAGTGTCTTTCCGCCGTCCACCTAACCTTCGTAACCTCTTGGTTCATCCCTATGAAATCCCCAAAGCACCTTCCCTACCCTCTGGCTCCTACCCTTGCAACCGCCCCAGGTGTAAAACCTGTCCTATGCACCCTCCCACCACCACCTACTCCAGTCCTGTAACCCGCAATGTGTACACGATCAAAGGGAGAGCCACGTGTGAAAGCACCCACGTGATTTACCAACTGACATGCCTACACTGTGATGCTTTCTATGTGGGAATGACCAGCAACAAACTGTCCATTTGCATGAATGGACACAGGCAGACAGTGTTTGTTGGTAATGAGGATCACCCTGTGGCTAAACATGCCTTGGTGCACGGCCAGCACATCTTGGCACAGTGTTACACCATCCGGGTTATCTGGATACTTCCCACCAACACCAACCTATCCAAACTCTGGAGATGGGAACTCGCCCTTCAGTATATCCTCTCTTCTCGTTATCCACCAGGCCTCAATCTCCGCTAATTTCAAGTTGCCGCCGCTCATACCTCACCTGTCTTTCAACAACTTCTTTGCCTCTGTACTTCCACCTCGACTGACATCTCTGGCCAAACTCTTTGCCTTTAAATGTGTCTGCTTGTGTCTGTGTATGTGCGGATGGATATGTGTGTGTGTGCGAGTGTACACCTGTCCTTTTTCTCCCCCTAAGGGAAGTCTTTCCGCTCCCGGGATTGGAATGACTCCTTACCCTCTCCCTTAAAACCCACATCCTTTCGTCTTTCCCTCTCCTTCCCTCTTTCCTGAAGAAGCAATGATCGGTTGCGAAAGCTAGTAATTCTGTGTGTGTGTTTGTGTGTTTTGTTCATTGTGCCTGTCTGCCGGCACTTTCCCGCTTGGTAAGTTTTGGAATCTTTGTTTTTAATATATTTTTCCCATGTGGAAGTTTCTTTCTATTTTATTTATAATCTCTTCAGGTTGATAGATGTACTCACTTGGTGCAGGAAGGATATCCAGTTTTTAAATAGATCCTTTTAATGAGACCAACAAATAATTTTAGTTGTTATTCTCACTGACATATCCTGCAGTTTAAAAACTGTGTGAACGTTTTGTGCCTTTGATCCCCAGAAAAAGAGTCCCCTAATTAAGAACTGATTGTACGTAGGAGTAGTATCTCACCACAAGTCACTGGCTGTTACAATTTGATCATAAAACCCCAAGAACATAACATGCTGATAACATTCTTCTTTCCAATTTTTGTGTGTTCAATCCATGTTCATTTAGAGTCAGTATTCATCCCTAAAGACTTTCTGTTTGTTACTTAAGCCATAGATTGATCACCTACGTTTAATGCAACAGAGTTGATTTCCCTCTTTATGCAGAAGTGCATGTTTTATTACATGCTGCCCAAATGTAATCATTCTTGAAGATTTCATTTGCGTTCTCTGCTAAAAGCTGTGGTGTTTTATCAGTGACTTTTATACTTCTGTCATCAACAAAGAGAACTTTTTCTCTATGTCTTACACAATGTGGAAAGTCACAGATATATATTAAAACTTGACCAAATGCATTATGCTGAGAAACATCTATATTTACGTTTCTTGTCTGACAGTTGTTTTACTAAAAAAAATTAACAGCAACAGACATGTGAACTCTGCCTTTTTCATCCTGTTTTGCAGGTACAAGGAACTCCTTTCTTGTTATTCCTTTTGCACGTAGTGCATCTAGCGTGTTTAGTAGTTCACAGTAAATGATAACAGCCAAACAGTTGCAGGATAAAGATTTATTAAAATCCTTGACCATGGTATATCTAAATATACCTTCATCAGAAATAAAATACACTAAAATCACATCCTGTAGTGGAGATACGTAAAATAATCGTTCCAAAGGAATGCAAAAGGAATGGCAAGAAAGTAGTTCCTTGTACCTGCAAAACAGGATGAAAAAAGGCAGAGTGTGTTCACATGTCTGTTGCTGTTAATGTTTTTAAGTAAAACAACTGTTTCTCAGCATAATGCATTTGGTCCAGTTTTACTCTTAATATATATCTGTGTCTGTTCACATTGTGTAAGACATAGAGAAAAAGTTCTCTTTGTTGATGACAGCAGTATCAAAGTACTGACAATGTCTTTGGCATGATTATTTTATGTATCTCAACTGCAGAATGTGATTTTAGTGTATTTTACTTCTGATGAAGGTATATTTAGATATACCGAAACTGTGGTCAAGGATTTTAATAAATCTTTATCCTGCGACTGTTTACCTGTTATCATTTACCATGACGAATTTCAACAGTTGCTGTTTAAGCCACCAAAGTCTGGTCAAGTGTAAGAATATGTCTGTAACACTGTTACCCTTGTTAAGAGTTTCAAGTACCACTTTTGTAAACTTCATAATGGCGTATATTGTACTTCCCTAGCTTTGGAAATCAAACCGCACCTCATTGAATTAGTTGTATTTTTTCATGTAACTCGTTAATCAACATTTCATTATTGATTCAGTCATTTTTGAGACCACTGACACTAGTGAAACAGTCCTGTTGTTAAATGTACTCTTCGCATTATCTATCTTTAGTAGGAATACAACTTGTGCATGCGTTACTTTGGAAAAACACCTGAACTAAAGCATTCAGTTATTAACTTTGCTAATGGTTTTTGAGGTGTGTGTGTGTGTGTGTGTGTGTGTGTGTGTGTGTGTGTGTGTGTGTGTGTGTGTGTGTGTGTATTTTTCCCATTTCTGCATTGTCTTTCCTTAAGCTCTGCTGTGGGAGACAGCATCATTTGCTTGTGCTGTGTAATTCTGTCTGTGTGTGCTACATGTGACTTAACAAAATTTTGTTGCAATATCCTACAATACCAGAGAAACAGTCATTTACAAAATTGGCTGATTCCTGAGGATTTTGTATTAGTCTACTCCTATCTTTGATTTACATGTTGTTATATTTGCCTGCCTTTTCAATTTTCAAGTTTTATAGCATCCTAAACCACTTTACTTTTGTATTCAGCTTAGTATTTTGTCACTGAACAATCTTTTGCAGCAAGCAGTGACCTCCTGTGCATCTATTTGCACTTCTGATAGTGATCTAGGAATTGTAGATAAATGTAATGCATTTGTAATGAACTGAGAGGACTTCGTAACACCAGCTGTTACCCATCTACTTTCCTTAATTGGTGCTGTTGAAGTGGCTACTTTTTGAAATGTCTCTTCAAAAATTATTTTGTGCAAAATTTAGATAGCAAAATATCTACATAGGTTTCCACATATACTTCATCTCAAGTTTTATTTGTCACTGGCCTAGAAAAAAATATTGCTTTTACATTTCAAGAAGATTTTTTTTTTTTTTTTTGTAAGTCTGCAGTTTTATGAGTTTTACTAAGCCTATTTTAGCTTTATTATCTGACAGTTATGACCAGAGAAGGCAATATTTATTATGAATACTGTACAGTTTTTCCTGTCACTGTTTGTAAGTAATGATGTAATACTTATGCTGAACTTTTTGAGACCCTGCTAGTAGTGTTTACCATTTGTGCCATACCCAAAGAGTTCAAAATGTTTAGGAAGTTAACACTAGTTTCACCCTCAACATGTGTGTTAATATCCACTTTTCCACATGTCATTATGTTTGTTTTGGTAGCTGAGATTCTTTCCAGGACTTTGTTGAAGAAGGTATCAACATTGCCACTAGGTGAGCAGTATACACACAGAATGATTAACTTCTAATGAATGAATAGCTTTGTTAGTTCAATATATGCCAGTCCAAAATGCGTGTGTAAAGTTGTGGTCATACCTTCCCTAACTTTAAAGTGAGTGCCACTTCTGATATCAATACGATACATTGTCCTGTTTTATAAATCAACAGCGGCAACTTGCACAGTCATGTGACGATAACACTGTAATGCATACCATCTAGCAGGCATATTTCATCATACAGGAAACATTTATGCAGGAAATTTCACAATGACAACTATGTAATCATAAAGGTGGTTACCGTCATTTTCCAATTTGTATTTCCTGTCGTGGATTTTCTGTGTAAGTGTTTCTTGTAATTATGAAATGTATATGTTGGATGGCAGTTGCTTAACAAAATTAGTAGTTAATAAACAGTTTCACCCAGACAACAGCTTTTGGGTGTTCATGAGAGTTTTGAAGATACAGTCAAGCTGTGGAGCACCGTCTTCATAAAATCTTATTGAAATTATGCTCTCAGATATTTAACAGCAAACATCTCAGTGATAGGATACATCTCTCTTGTTTTGTCTGCC
Source organism: Schistocerca gregaria (assembly GCF_023897955.1). Lineage (NCBI taxonomy): Eukaryota > Metazoa > Arthropoda > Insecta > Orthoptera > Acrididae > Schistocerca > Schistocerca gregaria. The sequence continues at coordinate 208,627,471 of NC_064926.1, forward strand.
ACAGGAGTTGAATGAGTACCTCAATAACACTGTCCTGTTTGCTAAACCAACCTTTGACAGAGTTTGATACTCTTCTTTTGATATCCTCCATTGACTCTCCTGTTTGGGATTCCAGACTAGCAGGCTACACTTAAGAATCAATTGAACAGTAGTTTTAGAAGGGACCGATGGCCTTTGTAGTCTGGGCCCTTCAATCCCACAAACCAACCAACCAATAGTTTTAGATGCCGCCTTCTTGCAAGAATTAGATTCCCTTTGAATTCTTGCAATGAACGTATCTGGCATAAGTCTTACCTGCAAGTTGTTTTGTGTATTCATTCTACTTCAGATCACTCTGAATGTGCACTTCTGGATATTGTATGATAATGACTTTTCAGGAATGTATTGTCAGTTGTGTAATGGGACAATAGTGAGCTGTTCTGTCAATTTATCTGTAATACTTGAACTCGTGTTGAGCCTCTTAACAAAACTTTGCAGGCTGTTTTCCTTTTTCCTATAATCTTCTGACATTGAGACGTCTATGACCCATTGTTATACACTCTATGTGATATGCAGCATTTATCTAGTGAAGGCAGCACATCAAGTGGCAAGAACAGTGACACAAATCAGAAATGCAATACTTGAGAAAACTTGACTTAAAGAATTAATTCTATAAAACTTATATTGAAAAAAATGTAAACTACCTTTAAATTTAAAGTAATTATTGTTGATAGTAAATTCCGTTATATTTTTTTCATGCACATTGGATAGTTCACAGGTATTTTTCAGTGAGACACTACAGATTGCTGGTTTCCGGCTAATGCCTGTTTTCTTGCTGGGGTACGATATACCATTAAACCCAAGTGTTCAGTAGAATTTTACTTTGGTTAATTTAGTGGCACTTAGAATAAAGAATTTATACTACTTTCTTTGTATGATATCTTCAGAGGGTGTACTTGGTTACTACACTGAAGTGCCAAAGAAATGGTATAGGCATGCGTATTCAAATACATATGTAAACAGGCAGAATATGGTGCTGCAATCAGCAATGTCAATATAAGACAAGAAGTGTGCGGCCCAGTATTTAGATCAGTTACTGCTGCTAGAATGGCAGGTTATGAAGCTTTTAATTGAGTTTTTACATGGTGTTACGGTCGGCACACGAGTGATGGGACACAGCATCTTTGAGGTAGTGATTAAGTGTGGATTTTCCCATATGACCATTTCACAAGTGTCCCTTGAATACCAGGAATCTGGTAAAACATCAAATCTCTGACATCGTTGTGGCTAGAAAAACATCCTGCAAGAATGGGACCAACGAAGACTGAAAAAAATCCTTCAACGTGACAGAAGTGCAACCCTTCTGCAGATTGCTGCAGATTTCAGTGTTGGGACATCAGTGTGTGTCAGCATGCAAACCATTCAATGAAACATCATCAATATGGGCTTTTGGCATTGAAGGCTCACTAGTGTACCCTTGATGACTGCACTTCACAAAGCTTTACACCTCGCCTGGGCCCGTCAGCACCGACATCGGACTCTTGATGACTGGAAACATGTTGCCTGGTCAGAGGAGTTTAGTTTCAAATTGTATTAAGTGGATGGACATGTACAGATACAGAGACATCATGGATCCATGGACCCTACATGTCAACAGGGGACTGTTCAAGCTGGTGGAGGCTCTGTAATGGTGTGAGGTGTGTGCAGTTGGACTGATATCCCTGATTATCTAGATAAGACTGTGATAGGTGACATGTACATAAGCATCTTGTCTGATCACCTGCATTCATTCATGTCCATTGTGCATTCCAATGGAGTTGCGCAATTCCAACAGGACAGTGCGACACCCCACACATCAGGAGTTGCTACAGAGTGGCTCCAGAAACACTCTTATGAGTTTAAACATTTCCACTTTAAACACTTCTGCTGGCCACCAAACTCCCCAGGCATGAACATTATTGAGCATATCTGGGATGCATTGCAAAGTGCTGCTCAGAAGAAATTTCCACTCTCTCATGCTTTTACGTATTTATGGACACCCCTGCAGGATTCATGGTGTCACTTCCCTCCAGCACTACTTCAGACATTAGTCGAGACCATGCCACGTCATATTTTGACAATTCTGTGAATTCACGGGGGCAATACATATTAGGCAGGCGTACCATTTTCTTTCCCTCTTCATTGTACATGCGTTGGTGTCCTGAAGGAAGTGATGGTACACTCTGTATAATTGCTAACACTGATTGACATTGTACTTGATGGGGCCAATACCGCGTGTGTATCAAAATCAAAATTCGCTCAAGAAAATAATAAAATAATGAGGTAGAATTCTTGTTGAGTACTTACCCACAGGAGGCGAAATTTCAGTACTGCAGATACACACACATAAAAGCAAAACACTAAACTAGATTTTGGAACTAGAAAATGAGAAGTGGATAACTTCTGTTAGTTTAAAAAGGAAGATAGGTAACTGAGATAACAGGATGAGTAGGATGTGAGTAACCTGCCCTACCTTTTGAAGCTTCCCGATTCTCGTCCTTCTCTCCTTACCAATACTGAACTATTGGCTCCAAAACTAGGATAGCAATGATGAGCCAAAACATTATGACCAATTGCTTTATACAGTATTGGTCCATCTACGGAATGCAGTACAGCAGGGACTATGCATAGCTTGGATTCAACAAGGTCTTGGTACATTTTCAGAGATCAGAGACATGTATATTCAAATATCACAGAGTTCCCATAAGCTACAGGCCAGTGTTTTGTGGGCATGGACATTGCATGTGACCAGTCCAATTGCCGTGTATTGTTGGATTGCCCATCATTGTGTGAGTGCTGAAGAGGTCTATGTAATTCAGTAATCACCTATTGAATCCCTGTAGTGCCACATTGAGTGTCCTATTCATATTTGGTTGTACATATGGTCCCTTTCATTTTTGTTTGTTCTCATAGCTGCGTTGCCCATTCGATTACTGAATTCTTGAAGTAACCTATAAACTATCTTTATACCATCCTTGCAAATTACTATAGTTACTGTCAAAGCTTATTTATATGCTGTATGGAACAGAATCGAGACCTCTTGTTTCTCATTAGTAGGCATGTGCTTATCATAAGATTAGTTTCTTTCTAGTCTCCCTCAGTTTTGTGGGCCTGTGTAACACAAAAATTTTAAATGTCAGGAGTTCAATCCTGTTTAACCATAAGATTATTTGTTGCCTCCCACTTACGAGCATTTCAACTCCAATAAGGTTTTGTGTATATTGTTAGTGGCAAGTGCTCACAGTCGAGATGCTGTGTTAAATTGGAAGTTCCTTGTTTTGTTAAGTCCTGGGTGGATTTCTTTTCAGCTCAGAGGAGCATAAGGCTACGTTATTTTCAGTAGTAGCCTACCCAGTAAAGCACTAAAGCTCTGTTACATTCATACTGTGCTTCAGTTTAAAGACTGTTTATTTTGTAAGGCTCCAAGAGCCAAAATTCCTTTCAAATATGTTTGACATTTCAGCAGATTGCTTATGTTTTAACTTCAAGGTATATTTTGTGTAGGTATTACCTGATACTCAGGATCTAAGATCTACCTTATTTTAAATATGTTGTACTGTCATTGAGTCATTGAAGTGTTAAAAGATCACATTTTCACTGTTGCTGTATTTGTTTATAGGCGTAGCACATTGACGGGGAAAACAAGCATTGAAGTTTTGCAAGAGAGACTGGAAGAATTGGAAATGGATGACACTCAGAGGAAACGAATGGAATACTTCCTTGTTCAGAAAGAAAAGATTGGTGAATTATCAGATGATGACTTTGAGAAACTGGGAGAACTTGGAGCTGGAAATGGAGGTGTGGTGATGAAGGTCAGACACCGATCCAGTGGTCTCATTATGGCTCGTAAGGTGAGAATAAAACTGAAAGCAATAAATTTTAGTATAGCTTGCATACTGAACGGTTTCCTCAGATATTCATATGAATCTCATAATACTATTGACATGGCCAGTGTTCAGGTATTTCTTCAGTTCCACTGATTCTGAGTGACTGATTAAAGTAAATTTTCTATTTACTTTTCTTTTTTTTTCCCTTTATAGTCTCTTTTAGTATATTTCTGTTGGAATTTTAGTAAATTCAGAGTGCATTTCTATAGGCTTCAGATAGAATCTCCCGAAGGGTTTATAGGGCTCACCAATTTGTATCAGGAGATTAGAAAACTAGACCCGGTTCAGAATAACAAAGTTGATTGACATCTAGCTGTTTACAGGGCTACTACCATAGCAATAGCCAATCGAAGAACACACTTGTCTGTGTCTCCTGTTCCATTCATGTTGTCAAAACTCTCCCCTACTGCAGGTAGAAGCTGTAGTTGCCAGCTGTAGATGACAGTCGTGATTGGTAATGCAAACAGTCGTGGTTCATTTCAATTTATGCTTTATTTCATTCTGCAGCGAGTTTACTTTGCGCTACAGAATATCTGAAGCCTGTAGTGGAAGTGTGCAAAAAAAGTGTGGTTGCTAAATTGAAAGTTCATCAGTCTGCTCTTGTTTTGTGTGGTCAGACACCTGAGTTTGTGTGCGAGTATTCTGAGAAGGAGAGAGAGAATGATGTGACTGTATTGCCTCTAACAAAGATAGCTGAAAGAACTTGTAATGTTCGCCTGCTTTATTTCTTCGTTGATAGTCCTCAGTGTCAATGTACTGCGTTGTTATACTGGCTGAAAAATGGGAGGTGGAAGTTCAACACTGATTACTGTAAATGATATAGCCAACAGTTGCATAGTTGCTTTTCACAGATCTTTACTTTCACTGTTCACAACCTCGCAGTATTACACAGTTACATGGCCAGTTCACTATTGGTTAACTTTTGACCAGCCTCATTAATAGTTTGAATACAAATGTCAGCATACTGCTACAATAGTTCACTGTCGAACTTCTACGAGCAGTAAAAACATAACCATACAGTTATTGTAGAATAATATGATACATGCGACACTATTGAACACACACTCCAATTATTTTAACACCCTGCCTCTTTGTGTTACACCTATTTCACAGTTAAGTTGATGCATTGTTGCTGATCTAACGAATACAGGTTTCTCATTTGAAAATCGGCTGTGGACTGACTGTCTCAGGACTAAAAATCTGGCCTTTACATATCCTCATAATAATAAGCACTGAAACTAATTAACATACAAATAACTGAATATACAGAAAAATTCCTTCTTTGTAACAGTTTCTTCTACATGGGTTAGGCCAAATTATTTGTTTAAATGATGAAATTAACAGATATAGTTATACAAACAATACTTTTGACAGACCTGGTAATTATTTTGGAATTAATTAAGGGCCAGTTTTGCTAACTTGACTTCGAAAAGAGCCAAATAAATACTTAAAGAATGCTAGTGGTTCGTCTTCCAAATGTTTATAATTAGTACAGAATTTATATTGTTTGTAAGTCAACAATAGAATATAAGTCATGAAACAATTACTGATTTCACCCTATAACAAAACATATTAACTATGAATTGTCAAAATAAATTAGGAAATTGATTACATACACAAAACTAAGCACAAAATTAGATCTATTGCTATATTTATTAAGACTGATGGCCAACCTTTCTCTTTTATGGAAATGCAGATTATACTCATGTATGCTAATGGTAATTAGTCAAAAGTGAAAAAAAATGACTTTAAGGAGGTAGATGGCAAAACAAGAGAAGTAGTAAAGAGATCCCAGCTTGCTTCATCACAAACTGCAGATGCTTTGAGATATATAAAAATAAAAATACGGTCCTCGAGGTTTGTAAGGAGAAGTACAGTACAGAAGATGAAGAACCTGGTTCATCTAAACAGCGAATACCCAGCAAAAAGGAAAAGACAGAACCTCAAGTAACAGAATAATTATTTTTTCAGAAAGATGCTGTTCCTCATTTGCATGCATGGATGTTATAAGAGAAAAGAACATCCAACTATAAAAAAAGGCTGTGTGGTGCTCTTCATGAGGCAGAGTTATTCAGTGGCAGCAAGACTTCCTTGTTAACACTTGTCAGACCTTGTGGTTTTCACTATAAAAAAAATTAATGGGTGAAAAATTATAATAGAGGAAGGTCACATTGTAGTGTGAAGTTGTCAATTTTTAAGAAATATCCTTAAAGTGCTGTTTGAAGTTGTCGTGTGGCTCGATGAAACCTGGATAAATGCTGAGCATTCTTTCAGAAAAGATGGACACATGATAGCATATGTGGAAGTTCTGCTGTTCCTGTGGGAGTGTGTGCAAGAATTATTGTCTTGCATGCTAGAACTGTTCCTGGTTTCGTACTTAACTGTCTCCACATTTACAGATCGAGAAAAACAAGCGACTGCAGTGACGAGAAGTGGTTCAAGAGGCAGTTATTGGAAAATGTAAATCAGCTATCTGCCATTGTAATGCATAATTCCCCATGCCATCCAGTTATTAAAGGTAAAACTACCAATGATTTGAATGAAAGAAGCCGACATTGTTGACTGATTGAAATGCCATGATGTGAAAATTCAGGATGGTTTATGTAAGGCGGAGCTCATGGAAGTAGTGGGGGGAAGGGGGGAACCTCATTTTCAATAGTACATTGTCGACATGATAGCTAAAGAACATGGGCACAGGTTTCTTAGGTTTCCACCATACCATTGCTACTCCAATGCCATAGAAATGATTTGGAAACAGACTAAATATTACATGGCAACAAATAATGAAAGCTCAGTTGTGACAGAAATTAAAGGACTGTTAGAGGAAGCAGTGGCACAAATAATCCCAGAGAAGTGGAGTAATGTTGTACACGACACAGAAACAGTTGTTAAGAAAGCATGGAAAAGTGGAGTGAGTGAGTGTAGAAATTAATATTGAAAACATAATTATGTCTTTGGGCAATTCCAGTCAGGTTCATGGACCAGAGATCAGATAACGACAGTGTTGAGGAAGAAGCTGATTATGAACTAAGTGGCATTTACCCTTTGACATAATTTGTCTTTATTTTTGTGTTTCACATTTTTGACTGGATGGTGTGTACTGCATTTGCACCATAAATTTAATCTCATTATTAAGGAATACTCCTCTGCACAAGTATGATACTCTTCATGCTACAGTGATTGGTATGTGCTCAAGTAGTTTATATTATTTTAATGTTGTTAATTATTGTATTTACATGAACAATTTAGATCCATTTTAGCACCCCTTTTGTATTGAATATGATGCTGTGCATGATTCATTCCGATTGTTGTAAAAGACAGTGCTCTTCATTTTGCTTTGTTGAGATATACAAATAATAGGAACACGGTATCATTTTATACACAGGAGGGCATTTGTTAAGCCATAAGGATATATGATCCTGTAAAGTGAACTCAACACCATACGTTAAAAGGTGCTGTGAGAAGGTAGTCCAGTAAGGAACTGCACAGCTGTTGCTGCTACAGCCATACTATGTGTGTGCACACACACACAGTTGAGTTGACAACGTCACCCCCATCCGTGCTCGTCCGTAGAGTGTTACTTGTTACAGCAACTTACAGACATGCATTTAACCCAGAAGTGTTAAGTTAAATTTTTCTGCTTAAAAATAGTTGTAGGTCATTGTTTTGTAACAGGTTTACATGAAAAACATAATTTCAGTTTAATTTTCACTTATAATAATCATGAACATTGATGGCAACTAAAGTTGCCAATGGGCACTTAACGTAACAAATGAAACACTTTCCAGATTTATAACAATTTTTATTTTTTGAACTGTTTTTTATTACACATTCTCACTGTATTTTTTCAAAGAAAGCTATTTAAACAATGAAAACAGTTGTGAATCATTTGAAGAATTCTCATCTGAATCTTAGCTTAGAGGTAGTTCAAAGTTTATGAAACCCTCAAAACATCATGGATGAAGTGGTACTTGGCATTTCACACAGTTCAAGTCTTGCATACCTGGCATCTGTCCTTTGATGATGAGATGATCTTTTCCATCCTGCCTTACATCATTACTCATTTTTGTCGTGTATAGAGCTGTGAATTGATTATTGAGATCAACCCCTTCCATATGCAGATTATGTTGTTTCACAGCATCAGTAGTCTTTATTGTTATTCTCTTTCTTTCTGTTCTGCTAAATCTTTCCTCATTTCTACATAACCACAGTTGGAAAAAACTGTCACTACTTCATTGTCATTTCATCTCATTGCTGTCATTTGGCCGTTAGATACTGAAACAGGGTCTCCTCTTTCTTGTTTTCCAGATTCATTCTTTGATGGCGAGTTCAGTTGTTTTCCAACTCTGTTGTCTTGCATTGTTCTTGCATTGTCCCTAGGCCACCCAGGTTTCTTCTAAATGGTTCTTCCGGCAACAGAACTGACGTAAACAAATTGTCAGAGTAGATTTTTGTTCCACCTGGAATATTTCTGTGCTGAATCAAACCAGTCACTACATCTCCACCTTGACCAAGATGAATTTTAGGTAGTTTCGTATGTGTGCCACAGTAAGGTTCTGCACATATAATGTAGCCATCAGGATTTGCCAAAACCCATAGTTTGAAACCCAATCTAATTGACTTGCCTTTGATAAACTGTTTAGCCCCATGCCTCCCCTACTCCACCTGCTCCCTTGATGGTGGGGGGAATTTCCCTCCCTTTAACTCTGCACAACCTACTTTAGGAGCAACTCCTCTCCCCCCCCCCTCCCCCCAACAATCGAGGACTTCAGTCCCCACTTGTTAGCCAGAGAACTGTATGTTTTCTTAGGATCCTCTTGCCAGGGAGGGATCCCTTGGGTCACTCCTTTCGCAGGTTTCTACCAGTCACAAAGCTGACACCAACCATTGACTGAAGCGACCATAGGTAGCTGGTCATAGAGCTTTGTGGTCCTCCTCAGTCCCTAAGACTGAATCAGTGAGGCCCTCCCAGCCGGACAAATCTAAGGAGCAGTGAGAGAAACCTAAAAAGAAAAGGCCCCAAGAATCAAGGCACTGTGATGGCACACACACCACCACTACCTACAAGCTCTGTGTCTGAGGATGAGGTGGAGATTCTGGCATCTGCTGAGGACCTAGATCTCGCTGGGCCCTCAATCGCACAGGTACTCATCTGGTGGCAGCAGATGACCTGAGGTGTAGACTCCCTCATTGAATGTTTTATGCCTTCCCAGTCTCATGATCATGTAATCCTCCAGTTGAATTGCAGTGGTTTTTTCCACCACCTGGTGGACCTACAGCAACTGTTAAGCTTTACACCTGCTTTCTGCTTTGCTCACCAGTAAACCTGGTTCCCAGTAACGTGGACCCCTGGGTGTCACAGCTGTCAGGGATATTACAGGAACCGTAGCAACGATAATAGAGTGTTGGGTGGAATTTACGTCAATGTCCTGAACTCATTATGTAGTTAACTTGTGCTCCTTCAAACCCCTCTTGAAGCTGTGGCTGTCAGGATAAGGTCGATGCAGGAAATAATTGACTGCAATGTATATCTTCCTCCAGATGGTGCAGTACTCCTGAACGTATTGGCTGCATTGATTGATCATCTCCCTAAACCTTTCCTACTTTTGGGAGATTTTAACGTGCTTAACCCCTTGTGGGGTGGCGCCATGCTTACTGACCGAGGTAGGAAGGACGAAAATTTACTGTCACAACTCTGCGTCTGCCTCTTAAATACAGGTGCCCCCACACATTTCAGTGTGGCACATTGCACATATTCGGCCATCGATCTTTCGGTTTGCAGTCCTGGCCTTCTCCCATCTATCCACTGGAGAGCACGTGACTACCTGTGTGGTAGTAACCACTTCCCCACCTTCCTGTCGCTCCCCCAGTGTCGTGCCCATGAACACCTACACAGATGGGCTTTAAACAAGGCAGACTGTGAAGCTTTCACCTCTGCTGTCATCGCTGAATTTCCCCCACATGGTTCCATTGATGTTATCATTGAGCAGGTCATTAGAATGATTGTTTCTGTGGCAGAAAATGCGATCTCTCGTTCTTTTGTGTGCCCCCAGTGAAGGAAAGTCCCTTGGTGGTCACCAGAAGTCATTGAGGCAATTAAAGAGTGTCGGCGAGCTTAACAGTACATAAGCGACACTCTTACCCAGAGCACCTAATAGCCTTTAAGCGGCTCCATGCCCGTGTTCGCCAGCTTATAAGGGAGAGGTACGTGTCGACCATTGTGTGCCATACGTCACCTTCCTAAGTCTGGACAAAAATCAGACGTCTGTCTGGGTACCAGACCCCAACAGGTATTACTGACACTAACATCAATGGCGTTTTATCTACCAATGCAAACATGATTGCCGAGCACTTTGCCGAGCCTCTGAGTTGGAGAACTACCCCCTGGCCTTTCGCACCCTCAAATGGTGGATGGAAAGGAAAGTGCTCTCATTCACTACACGTCACTGTGAACCTTATAACGCCCCATTTACAGAGCGGGAGCTCCTCAGTGCCCTTGCACATTGCCCCGACACAGCTCTTGGGCCGAATCAGATCCACAGTCAGATGATTTAACATCTCTTGTCTGACTATAAGCGATATCTTGTCGTATTCAACCGGATCTGGTGTGATGGCATCTTTCCAATTGCAGTGGCGGGAGAGCACCATTATTCTGGTGCTCAAACCCAGTCAAAACTCGCTTGATGTGGATAGCTACCTGCCCATCAGCCTCACCAACTTCCTTGTAAGCTGCTGGAACATATGGTGTGTCGGCAGTTGGGTTGGGTCCTGGAGCCACATGGCCTACTGGCTCTGTCTTCCTCCAGGGTCGCTCTACTACTACTAATCTTGTGTCCCTCAAGTCTGCCATCCGGACAGCCTTTTCCAGATGCCAACATCAGTTTGCTGTCTTTTTTGACTTAAGTAAAGCATACAACATGACCTGGCGACATCATACCCTTGCCGCATTGTATGAGTGGGGTCTCGGGGGCCCACTCCCAATTTTTATCCAAAGCTTCCTGTCACTCCATACTTTCTGTGCCCAAGTCAGTGCCTCCCATAGTTCCCTCCCTTATTCAGGAGAATGGCATTCCACAGGGCTCTGTATCAAGTCTCTCTGTATTTTTAGTGGCTATTCACGGTCTAGCGGCAGCTGTAGGGCCGTCGGTCTCACCTTCTCTGTATGCGGGTGACTTCTTCATTTCGTACTGCTCTTTTAGTATTGGTGTTGCTGAGTGGTGGCTACATGGAGCCATTGACAACCCACAGTCATGGGCTTTAGCCCACGGCTTCCAGTTTTCAGCCGCAAAGTTGTGTGTTGTGCATTTCTGTCGGCGTCACACATTCATCCAAAATCAGAACTTTACCTTAATGATGATCCACTCACTGTAGTGGAGAGATATCGATTCTTAGGACCGGTTTTCGATGCCCGATTGACTTGGCTACCTCAACTTCATCAGCTTAAGTGGCAGTGCTGGCAGCAGCTCAATGCCCTCCAGTGCCTGAGCAACACCAACTGGGATGCAGATTGCTCTACACTACACTACACTACAGAGCCTTTATTCAATCCCGCCTTGACTATGGGAGTCTGATTTACAGTTTGCCGGTGCCCTCAGCATTGCGTTTACTTGACCCAGTGCACCACTGTGACGTTTGCCTAGTGATGGGAGCTTTTAGAACGAATCCGGTGACCAGTGTCTTGGTGGAGGCCAGAGTCCCTCCATTGAAGGTTAGGTGTGCACAACGGCTTGCCAGTTACATTGCACAAGTTCGTAGTTCTCCTGCGCATCTGCATTACTGTCTCCTTTTCCAACGAGATTGTTTCGTCTCCCGCATCGGCGGCCCAGGTTAGGGCTTATGTTTGTGGTTCATGTCCGGTCCCTTCTGTCTGAACTGGAGTCCTTCCCATTACCACCTCTCCTTGAGGTTCATTCACATACACCTCCATGGTGTAAACCTAGGCCTTAGCTTCTCTGGGGCCTTTAGCATGGCCCTAACGATTCCCTTAACCCTGTGGCTCTCCGCTGTCACTTCCTCTCGATTCTCGACATGTACCGGGGCCATGAAGTGGTTTACACCGACAGCTCATTGCCTGATGGTCACATTAACTTTGTGTATGTTCATGGAGCACATATTGAACAGCACTCCTTTCCAGATGGCTGCAGTGTTTTCACTGCAGAGCTGGCAGCCTTATCTCGCGATCTTGAGCACATCCACTCATGCCCTGGTGAGTCATTTCTCCTGTGTACTGACTCCTTGAGCAGCCTACAAGCTATCGACCAGTGCTACCCTCCCCATCCTCTGGTAGTGTCCATTAAGGAGCCTATCTATGCCCTGGAATGGTCCTGTCATACAGTGGTGTTTGTGTGGACCCCAGGACATGTTGGAATACCAGGCAACAAACTTGCCAACAGGCTGGCCACACAGGCTACATGGAAACCACTTCTGAAGATGGGCATATCCAAAACTGACCTGCATTCTGTCTTACGCTGCAGGATTTTTCAGCTTTGGAAGACGGAATGGCATTATGCACAACAAACTGCGTGTCATTAAGGAGACTACAAATGTGTGGAAGTCTTCCATGCGGTACTCTTGCAGTTGTCCTCTGGTGGCTCCACATTGGACATACGTGGCTAACGCATGGTTACCTCCTCTGTCGCGAGGACCCACCTTGGTTTTGCTGTGGCTCATAAATGACTATCATCCATCACTTGCTGGACTGCCCACTTTTTAGCCACTCTGCAGTGGACTTTTAACATTCCCAACTCTCTACCTTCGGTGTTGGATGACAATGCCTAACAACAGCTGTAGTTTACACTTTATTCCCGAGGGTGGGTTTTATTATTTGAGCTAAGTTTTAGCGCATGTCCTTTGTCCCCCAGTGTCCTCCACCAGGGTGCTTTCAGGGTGGAGGTTTTAATGTGTTGCAGAATGACTGTCTTCTTTTTATTTTCATGGTCAGCCAGTCATAGTAATCTGCTCTCTTGTTTGATTTCTTCTACATGTTTCTTGCATCTCTCTGTGGTTTTCTTGTCTGATTTTGTACATTTTAGTGTTTGTTGCCCTTCTGTCATTCTTGTGGTTTTCTCCTTTCTCCCAGCTGTGTTTTGTATGTTTTAATTATTTTACTCTCACCCTTGTGGAATTATTTTAATCGGAACAAGGGACTGATGACCTAGCAGTTTGGTCCCTCCCCCCCATCTTTTAAACCAACCAACCAACCAACCTTGAACTTCATCATCTAATGAATCAGAATCTTCATTAGTATCTCAACCTTGTACTTCATAAGAAGGGATGATGCCAACTAATTGTATTCTTCTGTTTGATCTGCTTCAAGAAAATTTATTATTTTGTCCAAAGTCTATAAATAATTATCACACCTGAAAGGCAACACAAGTACCCAGTGGCAACTAAAGATACCAGACATAATTTACCCATCATAAATCTTCCAAAGAAATCCTGTGTGTAATTTAGACTATTTATTACAAGACAGCAAAGAAAATTTACTTCCAGTATTCATATATTGTCCTGTGCTTACATTTTCCATCAAAGCGGTGTTTAACAATCGTACCCACCAGCAAATTTAACATTTGTAAGCAACAATGATGGACTTAATACTGAAACTTCAAATATTAAACAAGAAAGAAAAGTGTCCAAAACTGCTTCCAGCAGTTAAATAGTGTACAGTATTATCATTGTTGCCAATATTAATTTTTAAATTAATTGGCAACTTTAGTTGCCACTGGGCGTTAATGGGTTAATGTATGGTGCCACAGGATACTGTGGCCTGAAAACCAGTCACTGTGGAGAGCAACTTTTGAGAAACTGGTTCATTCAAGCCACAGAGAGCTGCACAAGTTTCTTGATGAAGAATTATTTGCACAATAGAACTAGATGAGATTGCGGTGGATCACACGGGATAAGTTTTCTCAGAAAAAAAACCCATTAACTAACCTTTGAAATGCCCACCTTGAATATTATGGTATGGAGAGTACTGTTAGAGCTGTAATTAGACTCCCATAATAAACAATGAATGTAATAAGTTCAGCCAAATGATTTTGGGCTCATAGTTCAGTTTTGTCAATGTATTATCCAATGAAGTACTCCAATGCAAAACTTTCTACAGTTTGTATTCTTCATGGACTATGCCTTTTTGAACAGTGATATTGTATTCAGATGCTCTTTTAGGCATTTTTGGAGTCATAAAAATCCATCCACTACACTTACCTCAGTTGACAAGCAACAGTTCTCATCAACTTGTGGACTTGTATTGTCAAAGATCAAACAATATGATCTTACTTGCTGTTACTCCATGTCACTGGTGCACATTACATTGTGTCAGTTCGAGATCTGCTGCCTCACTTGTTCGGGCTTGTACTTTGGTTGTCCCTGAGAGGATGTGGTTTCAGCATGAGGCGGCACCAGTGCACTTTGATATTAATACCTGTAAGTGCTGAACAACAGAATTCATCATCATTTGACTGTAAGGTCCTGTTTCATTCCCTGTGTGATCTCCAGATGGATATTTTCGTATTGTGTGTCTTGAATTCATTAGTGTGTGTAGCCTAAACTGAAGTTGAACAGAAAATGGTTGTTAATGCCTTATTTGCTCTTCTCATTATTAGAGCAATATTTTAGAGTGTGTGCAAAACTTTGTGTGCCATTGTAATAGATGCATTGGGACTCCTGTTGGTCACTTTAAGCAGTTGTTTATCTCTACAAGAAACTAAGTAGTCATTTTTGACTATTAGTTCCTTATCTAATAGTACCTCATTCAGGATACTTTTCCCACATCCATGTATTACATATGTCAGTTTCACACATTTATTTCTAAAATATTTTGGGGTTATAACTGAAAATTTAACCGCCCAATTGTTATGTATTTAAACTTTGACTTAAGTCTTTGGTTATAATGTTTTACTTCACTCGCTGTTATTTCTTGAAGTTGCAGCCTGTCTCCTCCATCTGACTGCAGCGCTAGCGGACAGCAGTCACTGCATGTACTGTTTCATTTGAGCACAACAGCACATGAAAAGCAAATAAACTATACATTAGAAAAGCATGTGGAATTTATTGCGTCCCCGTGTTCCACAGCACGATTTAGCACTATAAAAGTATTCTTGTATCATGACATTGAAAATACATCTGTCCTGTGTTATAAATAAATGTAACAGGGCTGTGTACATAGATTATTACTAAGTTTGTAAAACAGCTTTCCTTGTGTACTTGCTTTGAAGTGTGTTAGTTATATCACCAAAGTTTAATTCATAAGCCAATCTACAATGCCAAGTCTTCTTAAATCTAATAATCTATTTTCCAAGTGGCGGCAGAACGCACACCTAAAAGACGGTTGTAATTGGCAAGCTTTCAGAGCCAGTGGCTACTTCTTCAGGATGGCACGTGTGGTGAAACAGTTGCCAAGGTTATGATTGTCATGTTGTAGAGCATGCTCTGCAACAGGATATTATGAGTTGCCAGTATACACCCTCTGCCCATGCCCATTCATCCTAAATGGTAATTTGGTGGTTATCATTGCAATGTAGAAGGCCAAACAGTGTTTACATAACATCTGGCATATGATGTGTGTCATTTCACAGATGGCTCTCCCTTTGATAGTGTATGTGTGGTGTCACCGACAGACACCACACTTCCTAGGTAGTAGCCTTTAAACCGGCCGCGGTCCGGTAGTATATGTCGGACCGGCGCGTCGCCACTATCAATGATTGCAGACCGAGCGCCGCCACACGGCAGGTCTAGAGAGACTTCCTAGCACTCGCCCCAGTCGTACAGCCGACTTTGCTAGCGATGGTTCACTGACTTCTACGCTCTCATTTGCCGAGACGATAGATAGCATAGCCTTCAGCTACGTTATTTGCTACGACCTAGCAAGGCGCCAGTATTCGTACTATTGATTGTATCATGTACCATAAAGAGCAACGTTCTCCATGAATGTATTAAAGCTAAGTATTCCACCAGCTACGTCTGTTTTTTTTTTTTTTTTTTTTTTTTTTTTTTTTTTTTTTTTTTTTTTTCAATTCTAATTCCCTTGTCATGTTCCAGACCTCACGCCAGCCAGTGTGAGCTAAAACGCGTGCATTTCGGCCTCCTTTAACCATACGGTTGGCTCTCCTGCCAACCAAAACAGTATGTTTTGCCTGTTACAGGGCTGCTATAGGTGGTAGTAGGAGGGTGCATAGGTCAAGTGTTGCAGCAGGAGCAGTCACAGGGATAGGAGCCATAGGGTAGGGAGATGGGTGCAGAAGGAGCATCAGGTCTGACAAGAATATTGTGGAGATTGAGAGGGCCACGGAAAGCTATTCTAGGTTTGGTTGGCAAAATTTCGGACTGAATATATCTCTTTTCAGCGCATGATTTTAGGAAGTTACGGCCCTGCCGAAGTAGTCGATAACACATTTCAGACACAGGCTAATACTGTGTCACCAGTGGTGTGCTCTGAATTTGCTTATTGGAGGGATCATCAGTACCAGGATTGTTACTTCACCTTTGAGGGGCAGACAATCAAATAGATCAGGGGAACAGCCATGGGAAAAATGATGGCTCCTTCCTATGCCAACCTTTTCATGGGTCTCTTGGAGTGCACTTTCTTGGATTCCGTAAGTCTTCAGCCCCAGGTTTGGTTTAGATACATTGATGACATCTTTACCATATGGACTTATGGTGAGGCTGACGTGCTAAAATTCCTGGAATCTATGAATACCTTCTCCCAATTAAATATCACATGGTCATATTCAAAATCCCATGCCACTTTCCTTGATGTTGATCTCGTTCTCACTGAAGGCCAGCTACACACTTCTGTCCAAATTAAACCTACCGACAAAAAACAGTACTTACATTTTGACAGTTGCCATCCTTTCTATGTCAAACATTCCATTCAATACAACCTTGGCATCCCAGGCAAATGTATTTCATCTACATCTACATACATACTCCGCAATCCACCATACGGTGCATGGCCGAGGGTACCTCGTACCATGACTAGCATCATCTCTCCCTGTTCCACTCCCAAACAGAACGAGGGAAAAATGACTGCCTATAAGCCTCTGTACGAGCCCTAATCTCTCTTATCTTATCTTTGTGGTCTTTCCACGAAATACACTCCTGGAAATTGAAATAAGAACACCGTGAATTCATTGTCCCAGGAAGGGGAAACTTTATTGACACATTCCTGGGGTCAGATACATCACATGATCACACTGACAGAACCACAGGCACATAGACACAGGCAACAGAGCATGCACAATGTCGGCACTAGTACAGTGTATATCCACCTTTCGCAGCAATGCAGGCTGCTATTCTCCCATAGAGACGATCGTAGAGATGCTGGATGTAGTCCTGTGGAACGGCTTGCCATGCCATTTCCACCTGGCGCCTCAGTTGGACCAGCGTTCGAGCTGGACGTGCAGACCGCGTGAGACTACGCTTCATCCAGTCCGAAACATGCTCAATGGGGGACAGATCCAGAGATCTTGCTGGCCAGGGTAGTTGACTTACACTTTCTAGAGCACGTTGGGTGGCACGGGATACATGCGGACGTGCATTGTCCTGTTGGAACAGCAAGTTCCCTTGCCGGTCTAGGAATGGTAGAACGATGGGTTCGATGACGGTTTGGATTTACCGTGAACTATTCAGTGTCCCCTCGATGATCACCAGAGGTGTACGGCCAGTGTAGGAGATTGCTCCCCACACCATGATGCCGGGTGTTGGCCCTGTGTGCCTCAGTCGTATGCAGTCCTGATTGTGGCGCTCACCTGCACGGCGCCAAACACGCATACGACCATCATTGGCACCAAGGCAGAAGCGACTCTCATCGCTGAAGACGACACGTCTCCATTCGTCCCTCCATTCACGCCTGTCGCGACACCACTGGAGGCGGGCTGCACGATGTTGGGCGTGAGCGGAAGACGGCCTAACGGTGTGCAGGACCGTAGCCCAGCTTCATGGAGACGGTTGCGAATGGTCCTCGCCGATACCCCAGGAGCAACAGTGTCCCTAATTTGCTGGGAAGTGGCGGTGCGGTCCGGTCCCAGGTCGACGGGCACGTGCACCTTCCGCCGACCACTGGCGACAACATCGATGTACTGTGGAGACCTCACACCCCACGTGTTGAGCAATTCGGCGGTACGTCCACCCGGCCTTCCGCATGCCCACTATACGCCCTCGCTCAAAGTCCGGCAACTGCACATACGGTTCACGTCCACGCTGTCGCGGCATGCTACCAGTGTTAAAGACTGCGATGGAGCTCCGTATGCCACGGCAAACTGGCTGACACTGACAGCGGCGGTGCACAAATGCTGCGCAGCTAGCGCCATTGGACGGCCAACACCGCAGTTCCTGGTGTGTCTGCTGTGCCGTGCGTGTGATCATTGCTTGTACAGCCCTCTCGCAGTGTCCGGAGCAAGTATGGTGGGTCTGACACACCGGTGTCAATGTATTCTTTTTTCCATTTCCAGGAGTGTATATGTTGGTGGCAGTAAAATTGTACTGCAGCCAGCCTCAAATGCTAGTTCTCTAAATTTCCTCAGTAATGGTTCACGAAAAGAACACCTTGTTTCTTCCAGAGACTCCCACCCAAGTTCCTGAAGCATTTCCGTAACACTTGCATGATGATCGAACCTACCAGTAACAAATCTAGCAGCCCGCCTCTGAATTGCTTCTATATCCACACTCAATCCGAGCTGATAGGGATCCCAAACGCTCGAGCAGTATTCAAGAATAGGTCGTATTAGTGTTTTATAAGTGGTCTCTTACAGATGAACCACATCTTCCCAAAATTCTACCTATGAATCGAAGACGACTATCCACCTTCCCCACAACTGCCATGCTTGTTCCACTTCATATCGCTCTGCAGTGTTACGCCCAAATATTTAATCGACGTGAATGTGTCAAGCGCTACACTTCTAATGGAGTATTCAAACATTATGGGATTCTTTTTCCTATTCATCTGCATTAATTTACATTTATCTATATTTAGAGTTAGCTGCCATTCTGTACATCAATCACAAACCCTGTCCAAGTCATCTTGTATCCTCCTACAGTCACTCAACGACGACACCTTCCCGAACACCACAGCATCATCAGCAAACAGCCGCATATTGCTATCCAAAAGACCATTTATGTAGATAGAAAACAACAGACCTACCACACTTCCCTGGGGCACACCAGATGATACCCTCACCTCTGATGAACACTCACCTTCGAGGACAACGTACTGGGTTCTATTACTTAAGAAGTCTTCGAGCCACTTGGGAACCAATCCCATATACTTATACCTTAGTTAGGAGTCTGCAGTGGGGCACCAAGTCAAACACTTTCTGCTAGTCAAGGAATATGGCATTAGTCTGATACCCTTCCATGGTTTGCAAGATACGTGAAAAAGGGCGAGTTGCGTTTCGCAGGAGCGATGGTTTCTATAGCTGTGCTGATGCATTGACAGCAACTTGTCTGTCTCAAGGAAATTCATTATATTCGAACTGAGAATATGTTCGAGAATCCTGCAACAAACCAATGTTACGGATATTGGGCTGTAATTTTTAGGATCAGTACTTCTACCCTTCTTATATACAGGCGTCACCTGTGTTTTTTTTCCAGTCGCTTGGGACTTTACGTTGGGCAAGAGATTCGCGATAAATGCAAGCTAAGTAAGGAGCCAATGCAGTAGATTACTCTCTGTAAAACCGAATTGGAATCCCGTCAGGACCTGGCGATTTATTTATTTTCAACCCATTCAGCTGCTTCACAACCCCAGGGATGTCTATCACTATGTCCTCCATACGGGAATCTGTAGGAGACTTAAACGGTGGTATGTTTCTACGATCCTTCTGCGTGAAAGATTTCTCAGATGCTAAATTTAAAATTTCAGCTTTCGTTTTGTTGTCTTCCGGATTTGTTCAGATGCAGACACTCTACAGCAATACACCACCATTCTCATTTCAGCTTTCACTGCATGTAATTACCCCACCAGCCTAGTTAAAAAGCAGATTTCCAATCCTGGTACTGCTGATCCGTCCAAAAAACAACTTTGGAGCACTCCACTGGTGACACAGTATTAGCCTGGTGTGGAATGTGTTAATCAATTACTTTGGCAGGGCTGTGTCTTCCTAAAATCATGTGCTAAAAAGAGATATATTTAGTCCGAAATTTTGTCCAGCACACACAGAATAGCTTTCCATTGACCTCCCAATCTCCACAATATTCTTGTCAGACCTGATGTTCCTTCTGCACCCATCTCCCTACCCTATGGCTCCTACCCTTGTGACCACTCCTGCTGCAACACTTGACCTATGCGCCTTCCTACCACCACCTATAGCAGCCCTGTAACAGGCAAAACATATACTATCAAAGGGAGTCATCTGTGAAATGACACAAGTCATATACCAACTGTTATGTAGACACTTTTTGGCCTTCTACATCGGAATGACTACCACCAAATTACCATTTCGGATGAATGGGCATAGGCATAGGGTGTATACTGGCAACTCGCAATATCGTGTTGCAGAGCATGTTCTGCAACATAACAAACATGACCTCGGCACCTGTTTCACCATAAGTGCCATCCAGATTCTTCCCCCAGACACCAGTTTCTCAGAACTATGAAGGTGGGAACTAGTACTGTAGCATGTCCTAGCTTCTCGCCACCCACCTGTCCCTAATTTACATTAATGTCTTTGATCTACTCATTTTTTCACAGTAACTACTTTTTGCTTCACTCTGTTTTAGTTTTCTTCATCTTTTATTGTCCTTCCAATCTATTTTTCACTGCCCCCCTCCCACCTCTGTTACATGCAATGCACTTACCTTCTCTACCTTAACTCATGCATGATGTTTAAGCAGTAATGTCTGTCTACATATTACCCTGTCTTCCAGCTTTTAAGCTCTCAGGTGTTCAGATCTCGTTTGATGCAGTCCCAAACTGTCAGTCCTTCTTTCTCATTCTGTATGGTAAATCTCCCCTGACCTGCAGTTCTGGGTGACTTTCCTGAAATCTACCCCTTTTCCTAGAACTGTCCAGTCCTTCTCTATCACCCCTCTTCCTTCCCCTTCACCCCTTCTGCCTGAAGATGGATCCACTGGCTCAGAAAGCTTGCGAATTACAACCGTCTTTTATATGTGTGTTCTGCCACCGCTTGATGAGTAGATTTTTTTAATCATCCAATTAAATTATTTTGTCAATAATTAATTGCTTTTATGATAATCTATTTTGCATCATTGTGGTTCATATGATATTCTTTATCCTTTCCCACACACTAAATATTCTTTCAGGCTAACAGTCACAGATACTGGAAGTAAACAATATTTTTTTGGAGCAGCAGATGTTTGGGAAACTGTTCCTCAGCTGTTGTTCAAGAATTCTATTTCAGAGTTGAGGTGGAAGAGACATTAGCTGAAATTGGCTCCCTGAATTCCTTTCATATGATTCCTTTCTTGTGTGATATCAGCTGCCAAGTCAGTGTTCCATATTTCATGAACAAACTTTCCAGGCTTAACTTAAGGATTGGCCATGTGCCATCCCTGTCACCACTATTAACACTTGAGATGGAATTTGTGAACTCCAAATCTCTGTATGCAGTATTTTTCATGTAAAAGTGAGCGTAAGTTTTCCAAATGTTCATGAATCTTGTAACTGAGGTGGGACTTGGGGTACCAGTTCAGTAACGCATAGTGGGATGTGGGAAACAAAATTCATCGTTAATCTTCTAGGGGTGAATTCAGTCTGGGGTCGACACACCTCCTCAGCCCAGAAGCAGTGCTTTAGCTCACATAGTTAACCAGGCAGGTTCACTGTTATATATTTCATACTGTACTTCTGCATTTCATCAGCTTTCAGATACGTAAATAAACATGGCAGCTCATAGTTTTGCTTCCTTTGGTCACATGAGTTATGCTACAGATCAGGCTGTCACCACAGAATAATTTTGATTTAATATTGTGATAAACATTCTTTGAGTTCTGTTCTACCACCAAAAACACATTGGCATGTTGTCATGTGCCCTGTGTTATGATTGCTTGAGAGAAGCAAACCGAGCAGGTGGCATGTTGATTTGCACATTTTTTAAAGCTGTAATGCTTTATTTGGCAGTTTTTTGTTCACATTTATGTGCAATTTAATTGATATTTTCTGATTTAAAAATCTCTTCAAAATGCATTGTGCTTTTCTCTTCCCTACCCCCCCCCCCCTCTCTCTCTGTCTCTCTCTCTCTCTCTCTCTCTCTCTCTCTCTCTCTCTCTCTCACACACACACACACACACACACACACACACACACACACACACACACACACACACACACACTGAAACGTTTTGGAGTGTGATTCCATGACTTCTATTTCAAGGAAAAACAATTTGCAGATGCATTCATTAAAATGAGAAAAGTAACTTTTATGATGAAACTAACAAACTGATGAAAAACACACAGAGAAATATTTCAGGCAGAGATGAAGGAAACAGTGAAACACACTGAGTTGCACCTGTCAGATAACCTGCAAATTCTTTTGGTCACCTTTATATGCAAGTTTGTGTTGACAGCAGTAGGTTCTTATTTCAACAATAGGATTATAATGATGAGCTCTGTTAATGAAGAAATGCAAAAAGCCTATTATGTGTACTTGTAATGGTAGGTCTCTGCAATGTACATAGTCTGAAGGGATACAAATACCTTCAAAATGTACTGAAACAACTACTTTTCATGCCAGTAGAAAATATAGAAATTGTCGAAAGTCTGCTGTTGTTCTGAAGGCAGTTTTATGGCTTCCAACTTCAAATATGGAATCTGAGTGGCAGTTTTCACACAATATAGGGTGTCCCATTGTTTATCTTGACTACCACAAACGTCTTTGTATAGACACAGAAAAAAAAGAGTAAGTATCAAGCAGATGATGATTAGCTACCAGGAGGATATTAACCAGCATGAGTGCCTTTCCTGTAGCTTTTGGATTACAGCAGGTCACTAACTGAAAAGCAGAACCATTGAGTTGTTGATAATCACACATTGAAGAAAGAACACTTGCTAGCTTTCAGAGTTATTCTTTGATGATAATCTGTAGTAAAACACACACACACACACACACACACACACACACACACACACACACACACACACACACACACACACACACACACACACCCTACACCTATTGTCCTACATAGTACTGGGTGGACTGATAGTGCCAGTGGATGACTGGCTGTGAAGGCTGGAGGGAGGTAGTTGGTTTTTCGGCTAGGAATGTGGGATGGCAGAAAAAAGGGCCAGACATGTAATGCTTGATTGTAGGGACTGGTGGGGAGCAATGCATGTTGAAGGCGATGTGGGGATGTGAATTGGGAGGTGGTGACAGGATAGAGGAAGGGGAAACTGTTGGATGGAGGGGGCGGGGATAGTGAGGTTTACAACAGGATGATTATGAGAGCAGGGGACGTGTTGTAATCATAATTCCCATTTGCATAGTTCAGAAAAGCTGGTGGTGGAGGGAAGGATTCAGACCACTCGGGGTGTGAAGCAGCCATTGAAATTGAGCATTTTGTGCTCTGCTGCATATTGTTTTCAATGAGTGGTCTCCTTTAATCCAAAAGTATTTATATTCTACAAGAACC
The DNA here is from genome assembly GCF_023897955.1 of Schistocerca gregaria. Taxonomy (NCBI): domain Eukaryota; kingdom Metazoa; phylum Arthropoda; class Insecta; order Orthoptera; family Acrididae; genus Schistocerca; species Schistocerca gregaria. The sequence goes on from NC_064926.1 coordinate 208,650,963, forward strand.
TTATGAAAGATATGATCAACAGTAAATCTTTTTAAACAGCACCATCTGTTTTTCATTTGGTAATCTACTTCCATTCCTCAATAGCTGCTCATAAGTGTATTACAGTGTACTACTCATTAAATGCGACATTATTAAAAATGTAACACAATATTGTATTTAACTTTTCCACATACTGGAGAGGACAGTAAACAAATGAAAATGTGGACAATGACAACTAGTCATTCAGTCAACTATGTTCAGTTAAAGCTTTATGCGAGTACAGTGTACACCAACAGGGGGGGGGGGGGGGGGGGGGGGTAGAAATGCTGCTCATCTGTGGAGAATGTAAGTTAGTAGAACAGGAATTGCAATATTGTTTTGTTATTTATGATACAACTAAATGTAGCACTGTTCTATAGTACCTTTAAATGATATGTTGTGTACAGGAAAGGCAATTCTTGATTAAAAATTGCACTATCATTACTTTAATTGTTGTTGATGATAGGCATAATGCTATGCGGGCAGAGGAACTCTACAGAGAGTGATATCCTGACAAGGCTTCACTTCCCCACCATATTGCAATTACTGTTCTGCTAAATTTACATTCTCCATAGAGAAGCAGCACTTCTACTTTCCGTTTGTTGCTGTACGATGTACTTATACCAAACTTCAAATGTAGCTGGTTGATTGTATGACTGGCATGCATTTTCCTTGTATTTTCATTTGTTTACTGTCACCTCAAGCAAGTGGATGAGTTAAGTTATCCTGGGTGCCTACACTGTGTACTCATACCGGAAAGTCAGTTAGTTTTGTATTAGGTTTTTAACAGTGTCACGTCATGTTAATGGTACACTGTGAAACATTTTTGAACAGGTCTTTAAGAGAGGAAATGGAGTAGTGAATAAAAAATAATAGTATACTACTTAAAAAATGGACAGCAGTTCAGATCTTCATAACGAACAAAATCATAAGTAATATGAAAGGGATAGATTGCTACTCGCCATATAGCAGAGATATTGAGTCTCAGACAGGCACAACAAAAAGACTACTAAACACACAAACTTTTTCCAAAAGGCCTTCTTCTGAAGTAGACAACATACACGCGCACATTCACTCAAACACAGCTCTCACACATGATCACTGTCTGTGGCTGCCAAGGTCAGACAGAGGCAGTGGTCATGTGTGTATGAGCTGCGTTTACTTGAATGAGTGTGTGTATGTTGTCTATTGGATAAGATGGCTACCTGGCGAAAACTTAGGGGTTTAGTAGCATCTTTGTTTGGTTGTCTGCGACTCAACATCTCTGCTATATGGTGAGTAGCAATCTATCATTTTCATATTGCCGTTACTCCATCCTGGATTTTCCATTGTTTAAAATTACAAGTAAGGAAATTATGATCACTAATATCCACCTGATAGTTACACAAAATTTGACTCGTACATTTTTAATTTTGCTTCTGGACAAAATTTGTTCAGTATGGTCAGGATAAAGAGAATACCCTGTATTAAAGTGATGATAGCGTATTGTCACTGAATAGAAATTTGAAGTTACGAAAATGCTTTCTTTTGAAACACTTTCAACCTTGTTTGGATGCAGAATTATTTATTCTTTAATGAGTTAGTCTTAATAGGTTTTGAGAATTTTTTTAAGAATAATGGAACAAAATGAGGTGTGTGAAGTCAGTGAACATAATTGATAAATGTATGTAATTACGATTTCAAAAACATTGCTAAGTCAGATAACTGTATTGCTACAATTGGCCTGTTTCAGCAAATAGCCATCATGTTACATAATTTTGCTACAATATTTATAATATTATACATAAGTATTAATTAGAAAAATTATAAAATTTGTTACACACATCAGATGGGTTCAATATCCATTGTTATGATGGTTCTGTTGCTATCTCCTTGTTCTAATTATACTCCATTAGTGTTCTAGGAGTAATAACAATTGGTTATACTAGATATGGCTTGATGCTGTTGTTGTGGTCTTCAGTCCTAAGACTGGTTTAATGCAGCAGCTATCTGTGCTACTCTATCTTGTGCTAGCATCTTCATTCCGAATAACCAGTGCAATCGATATCTCTCTGAAACTGCTTACTGTACTCATCTCTCTGTGTCCATCTACTAATTCCTCCCCCCCCCCCCTCTCTCTCTCTCTCTCTCTCTCTCTCTCTCTCTCTCTCTCTCTCTCTCTCTCTCTCCTCTCCTCCCCCCTCCCCCTCCAGTACTAAACTGGTAATCCTTTGATGTGTTAGACTGTGTCTTATCAACCTATCCCTTCTTCTGTCAAGTTGTGCCACAAATATTGTGTCTTCCCAACTCGATTCAGTACCTCCTCATAAGTTATGTGATCAATGCACCTGATCTTCAGCATTCTTCTGTAGCACCACATTTCTAAAACGTCTAATTATCTTCTTGTCGAAACTGTTTATTGCCAGTGTTTCACTTCCGTACATGGCTACACTCCAGATAGATAGCCATACACTTAAATCTGTATTCAGTGTTAATAAATTACTCTCCTTCAGGCATGCTTTTCTTGTCTTGCCAGTCATTTTAGACTCTCTCTATTTCGGCCATGATCAGTATTGGTGTCTGAGTAACAAAATTTATCTGCTGTGTTAAGTGTTTCACTTGCTAATAAATTTTGCTCAGTATCACCAGATTTAATTTGACGTCATTCCATTATCATTGTTTTGCTTTCATTGATGTTCATCTCATATTGTCCTTTTCAGGACATTGTCCATTCTATTCATCTGCTCTTCCAAGTCCTTTACTGTCTGTGATGGAACCACAATGTTGTCGGCAAACTTCAGAGTATTTATTTATTTTCCCTGAACTATAATTACTACTCCAAATTTTTGATTGGTTTCCTTTACTGCTTGCGTAATATACAGGTTGAATAACATAGGGGATAGGCCACAGCCCTGTCTCACTCCCTTCTTAACCACTGCTTCACTTCAATGCCTCTTGACCCTTATAACTGCCATCTGGTATCTGTACTAGGTGTAAATTGTCCAGAGCTTTCTTAAAGTCCACAAATGCTATAAATGTAGGTTTACCTTTCCTTAACTAATCTTCTAAGATTAGTTGTAGGGTCAGTATTGCCTCTCTGGAATTCAAACTGGTCTTTCCTGAGGTCGGCTTCTACAACTTTTTCCATCCTTCAGTAAGGAATGTGTGTTAGCATTTTGCAACCATGACTCACTAAACTGATAGTTTCGTGATATTCAAACTTGTCAGCACCTGCTTTCTTTGGAATTGGTATTATTATATTCTTTGTGAAGTCTGAGGGTATTTTGCCTGTCTCGTTCATCTTTTACACCAGATGGAAGAGTTTTGCCATGGCTGACTCTCCCAAGATTATCTGTAGTTCTGACAGAATGTCGTCTGCTCTGAGGGCCTTGTTTTGACTTAGATCATTCAGAGCTTTGTAAAATTCTGCTGACAGTATCATATATCCCGTCTCATCTTCATCAACGTCCTCTTCCATTTCTGTAATGCTGCCTTCAGGTTCATCTCTCTCTGTGTATTCTTTCCAACTTTTAGCTGTTTCTTGTTTGCTAAGGATGGGCTTTCCATCTTGAGTACATGATATTCCTACAACTTCATCTCTTTTCCCTAAAGGCCTCTTTATTTTTCTGTAGGTGGTATCTATCTTTCCCCCAGTGATACATGTTTCTAAATCCTTACATTTGCCCTCTAGCCATTCCTTCTTAGCCAGTTTGCACTTCCTATCAACCTCGTTTTTTAGACGTTTGTATTCCCTGTTGCGTGCTTCATTTGCTACATTTTTAAAATTTTGTCCTTTCATCGGTTAAATTCAATATCTCTTGTGTTATCCAAAGATTTCTACTAGGTCTTGTCTTTTTACCCATTTGATTCTGTGCTACCTTGACTTGTTATCCCACTTAATTTTAAGATTGTCTTCCTTTTCTGTAGAACAGTAATTATGTACAGCTTATTTGACCAATGCGTACTAACAATATTGTATGGTTATAATCAGTTTTGTGTATCATGCTGTATTTCAGTAATCTTTCCTTTTGATTTCACTGGTGGTCTTACTTAATATCTGGTTTGGTGGTCCGGTGTAACCTCTGGCCAGGTGTCAACCTTCATTGGTCACTGTCCTCACCCATTCATCCCCCTCCCTGTTCCCATTCCAGCACTACACAGCCATCATTTCTTTTTATTTCTTTTTATTTCTCTCCTTTCTGCTCCCCCCCCCCCCCCCCCAAAAAAAAAAAAAAAAATCTTCTCTCCTGACCTTCCATCTAAACTGCAGTACTTCACTATCTGCCACCCCCACCATAGTATCCCTCCCCCTCCACACCCCAGCCTCCTTCTCACCCCCACCTAGTCCCCACTCCCATCATGCACTGTTGCTGCTGCTTGTAGTGTGGTTTCAGTTGTCTGAAGACTGCAGACTCTAAAAATACTTCATGAGCACATTGTCCTAAGTCACAAAAAATACACAAAAAGCTTTATTGAAATCAATAATAAAGAAAATTGATAGACACACAAAATATTACAAAACAACCACAGATTACACTAGATCACCAGTGATACCACTAGCAAAGATTGCTGAAATTACAGCATGTCCAACAAAACTGAAGGTAACCATACAATATCACTGGTATATCTGTCAAATAGTATAACCAATTGTTACTACTTGAACACTAAAAAGTAATGGAATGAAATTAAAACAAAGGGATAGAATCACAATAACGTGTGGATGTTAAAACCATTTTCTTACAGCATTTGAAATATTGTACCAAAATTATGTACCATTTACTTGATGAAGGTAACTTGATGAAGGCTGTTTGCCAAAATAGGCCTATTGTAATGGATAAAATGATCTGATTTACCACCGTTTTGGTGTTGTAATTACACAATGCCATTAAATGACTTATATAATTACAAACTGATAGGTGTTTGTTCATTTTCAGCATAACTCTTCAAAACAGTAAAATACAACAAAAATAAAGAAAATAATTAAAAAATAAACCATCAGAAAATAACACCAAAAACTGCAAAAAAATAACACTGAAGTTTGCCAAAAAATAAAAGATTGTTTCCTATTGCTACTGATAATTGTAGTGACCCTTGTCATATGCACATTTTCACTCGTATATTGCTTTCCCTAGAGTGGTGTTCCAGAATGGAAATGCTCATTGTACACTCTTAACACAATGACATGTAAAAAGCTTTGTGCCTATGTTAATTTGAATCTGCTGTATACTTTTGGTCACTCATGGTAAGACAATACTCAAATGCACCAATATTTCACTAACCCTTCCTGTAGTTAGGCATCGGAATCATTGATTGGTATGATGCCTAATGATATTCTGTACACCAATAGCTATTGGTAGTTTAGTTACTTGTGAGAGTACACACCATAAGAATAGTGGTACTTTTACAATTCACATTGCTACTTGTCAAGCAGTTAATGGTCTAAGCTAGATGGTAAGGTAATTTCTTGGAATAACAACTGGTAAGGTGTAATTTCCTTCAAATTTGAAGATATTTTCAGTTTTATGCATTGTCAGATGAAACTGGATTATTATTCAACCTCAGTGTCTTGAAGATTTTATTTGCATAATGACACTGATTTAGTCACATATTGTGTCCCATACATCACAGTATGAAAGGGGGGGAGGGGGGAGCTCTTCAGGGATGTAGAACAAATAAAGTTATACATTAACAGGTAGTTGTAATCACAACAGGGTACTTAAGTTTATTAACAATCAATGATAGTGGTGCTAATCTACTCAAATTGTTAACTATGAGATCTATTTCTGGATCACTCTGAATTACTTGATAAGCCACAACTGTTAAAACAAAAGTAGCTTTCAATCATTCATATAGCATTATTGGTTTCAGAGAACAGTACCAACTGTCTGTATACTGGAAAAGTTAAAAATCTATGTAATATTAACATTAGTGTGTGGTACCCGTTTACTTTGTTTACGAATATCTGAGTCTCATGTCTTGTTGCTGAAGGCTCTTGAATCCTATTCTGCATAAAGACAGTCGGACTTAACTGAAAATTAAAAGTTGTATCTTTTGTGTCATTGTCACTTTCTTCTTAGCTGAAAATATCTGGTCTGGCTCTGATCTTTACTGATGTTATAACTTTAAGAATACAGAATTTCATTTAGAACATGATGTACCATAGTTGTGATTAATAAATAAAATAAGGACAACAAGTACTTTTTCACAATAATAATGTGTCCTCTAGTGCTGCTTATTAAATTGACCAGCAAGGTCAATATCAATAGCCTTCAAGCTGCGATAGACAGGTACACTGCGCCGCCAGCGACGACGCCATGCACGTCGCAGAGGCATTGCTGTGGCACGTTAACACAAGTGAACGTAGCAAGCCAACGCCCAGCGAGACACCCAGAGCTAAGCGTCCGCACTCCTCGACGTTCGCAGAGCGAATGACGCTCCGTGCTGCGGCGCAGTGTAAGCGAGCACGCCTTATCGAACAACTTCCGGCCGCCGCGCAGCGAGCGAGCGGCCTTATCAGCGCCGTTGCGCAACCGGAACTGAATTTTTCTGCAACACGGGCCTAGCAATACTAGGGCCCGTGTTGCGCCCCACAGCCTCGCCAGCGGCTAATCACCCTGTGTACCTGTCTATCGCAGCTTGAAGGCTATTGATATTGACCTTGCTGGTCAATTTAATAAGCAGCAGTTAATTGGAGGTCCTAATGTATTTCGTGGCCTTCATCTGAACTTTACCTGTGATGTACAGGCAGTGTTTGGAGGTAGTACTTGGCTCACACTTGCTGTTGTGTGGGGCAATCAAGCAGATCATGGTGGCCTTGAAGCTTTTCCTGATGCTAATATTCTCACTTGGAAGACATGGAGTATTTTGGAGACTACAGGACTGTTGGCTCAACAGCCTTATGGTACTCTAGTTCCAAGCATGCCATTTGTTTTGAGTACTAAGAAGAAGAAGAAATTAAATGCTGATGAGTACTTGTTTATATGGGCCAAAGTTGGTAATGGCAATTGTAAAATAAAGATCAACGGTGATTGTATGAACATGTGTTCATCTACTACCACAACTAGGGTGTCAGAGTGAGATATATTAGTCTGTAAGAATCCTCATTTATGTAGAAAAAAAAAGAAAAAAACTAAGTGAGAAATCTTTAAACATTGTTGAAAATAATGAGGCGTGTTTTTTAATTAAGTATTGTTTTGAAATAAAAATAAAACAAGTAGACTTTTATTAGCAATTTTGTTTTTACATCAAAGCCTGTACTGTAATCTATTTTTTTATGTAATTCCCACCAACATTCAGCATTTTTTGTAAGATTTGAAATGCTTCCTCTGATAATTCCTCTGATAATCCAAAATAATATTATGTGCTAAAGGTGTGAAAGGGGTTGAAATGCATCTTCAGATTAATGAATTGTATGGAGACAACATTGTGAGCAATGGGATAGTACAGAAGTGGGTGAGACCTTTTATAGATGGCCATACAAATGGGCATGAGGAGGTTGATGAAAAAGTGAGAGAGAACAGATGCTTTATGATTTTGACATTACGTGGTGAGTTTCTTAAACTGTTAAGAGATGCAATTGTTGCCAAATCACATAAGGTATCAGATTCCTGCAAGAATGGTTTTCAAAAATCTGGTTGTATAATACAATAAGTGCCTTAATATTGGTGAGAATTATGTAAAAAAACTAGTTAAAAATACAGGCTTTCATGTAAAATAAAATTGTTAAGAAGAGTCAGTGAATTTTTATATTATTTCAAAATGGTATTTAAAAAACAAGCCTTGAATTAATATCACAACTAAAGGGTCCCCCACTCATTTTGTTCACTGCCTGGGAACATTGCCTGATGTCTAGCAGCAAACTGTTACACAGTTTTACACCAAAACCCCATTCTGAATCATTGATGGAGATGTATAACCTACATGGAAACTGTTTTTACCTCTAGTATTGTTGTTGTGAATTTCACACTTTTTCCTAAAGTCACTCTTGTTACTAATAAGCACAAAAACCAGTAGGGAAAAAGTGTATTGGCACATCAGTGATAGATTCCTAAGGTTCCTGAAGAATCTTCTACAAGATGCCCTGTTGTCAACTCTACATAATATGTTGACTTCATTTTAGCTTGTTATCCAGCTGAACCCCAAGGAATTTTACAAATACTGTGGAAGTTTAGATACAATTGGAGGTAGTCAGTTTGTCCCGGTTTCTTTTACGTTTTTCTGGTATCGTATATGGAAGAATGATGTACATGTCTCATATGTCACAACAGTATTTTACTATTCTTCACCACATCACTAATTTATTAGTTGTTCCATTTTGAAAGGATGTGTGTTTGATTTATAACCTGTCCACTAAAGTGTACAGTTTTCTTATTGTAAATGTGACTTCTGCAGGATTGGTTACTATTGTTCATAAAAATTATGTTGTGTTAAAAATATGTTCATTGCAATTAAACAGGTATTTTTTGTACTCATCATTTCATGTTAAATATACAGATTCTGGCATTACATTTTCTTTTGCAGCTAATTCATCTTGAAGTGAAACCTGCTATTAAGAAGCAAATTATTAGAGAGCTGAAGGTTCTCCACGAGTGCAATTTTGCTCACATTGTTGGGTTTTATGGAGCATTTTACAGGTACTGTGGTGTTCATCAAGTTATGTGACTGTGACATATTTTGCATGTTCTTGATACATTATGACCATAATACACTCTTAAGACAAAAATAAAGAGAGATAGAGAGAGAGAGATTGAGATTGAGAGAGGGGGGGGGGGGGGGGGGTGAGGTGACATGCCATGAAGGAATTATTTGAATAGGATGAAAATTGTTGGATGTGCACAAACAAATGACTAAAATTTCAGAAAAATTGGATGATTTATTCAAGAGAAAGAGCTTCACAAATTGAGCAAGCCGAGAAAACATTTGTCCATCTCTGGCCTTTATGAAAACAGTTGTTCTGCTTTGCACAGAGTTATAGAGTTTTTGGATGACAGCCTGACAGCCATGAGCAATGGGTCTGGGTTGCCTTTTCTTTTCATAGTAGGTCCCATTAGCTTATATCTGTGGCATCCTTACAGCACAGCGGTGCATCAAATATTCTACGCCCCATTTTGTTGCCCATTATAGCAATCCATCCTGTGCTTAAATTTCAGCAGTATAGTGCCACCTAAACACGGTAAGAGAACCTAAAGTAAGGATCATTATGAGTAGAAACTTCGACCAGCTTGGGGTTTTGACAGTCTAACATACCAATTGGACAGAATTCTGCACGATATCCCTCAGGAGGACATCCAGCAACTCTACCAGTCAACGCCAAGGCAAGTAACTGCTTGCATATGGGCCAGAGGTGGACCAATGTACTATTGACTTTCTCAATTTGTGAATCTCTCTCTCTTGAATAAATCATCCAATTTTTCTGAAATTGTAATCATTTATCTGTTTGTACATGCACATCACATCTGCTGATTTCTGTCCCACTCAGATAATTCCTTTGTGGTGCATTGTTTCTTTTGTCTTCAAGTGTATTTGCTGGCAATTCTGTTTTGGACCTATTTTGTGCTAGCATAATTGTATTTCACTTTTTTTAAAACTATCATTACAGTGGACAAAACTGTGTACATTCATGTGCCTTTCATTTTATAGCGATGGCGAGATTAGTATTTGTATGGAGTACATGGATGGTGGTTCACTGGATTTGATATTGAAAAAAGCAGGCAAGATCCCAGAACCCATTCTTGGAAAAATTACGTCTGCTGTGAGTGTTCAGAAAGTGTTATGTGCTTCCATTTGGTATAAATATCTCTGTATATTATCAGATGTTGAACAATGAATTGTCTCTGATTGAAATTTCAGGTGTTAAAAGGATTGAGCTATTTGAGAGACAAGCATGCCATAATGCACAGAGATGTGAAACCAAGTAATATCCTTGTAAACAGTGGTGGAGAGATTAAGATATGTGACTTTGGAGTGTCTGGTCAGTTAATAGATTCTATGGCCAATTCATTTGTAGGAACAAGGAGCTACATGTCGGTAAGCTTCAACATGGTTGTGCTGTTTGTGTCACTGGCAGTCTTTTTCTTACTTTTAATGCATTTTGTGTGTTGAACAGCCTGAACGTCTTCAAGGAACACATTACTCAGTCCAAAGTGATATCTGGTCATTGGGCTTGTCATTGGTAGAGATGGCAATAGGAATGTATCCTATTCCACCACCAGATGCTAAAACACTTGCCGCCATCTTTGGACCAAAAAGAATTGAGAATGGTGATGCACCTCCACAGTCTCCCACCCACAGTGAGTTTACTGTACTCTTTACATTTGATAACAGAAATCAACTAATCTTAGTTACAACATTAGTAAAAGAATTTCTAAGATGGTCGTACACTCCTGACAGAACTGCTAAAGCTGATTGCTTTTCCCTATAAAACTACACTTTTTTTTGTCTTTCACGGATTTAGCAATTTTATGATTTTGTTAATAGATTTAATAGAAATGCAGCACTATTGAAAACCATAACTTAAATGAACTATGTTTATGAAAAATATTGCACACTACAAATTAAATGCTTCACTGTAGTAACTAAATTACTAATTGTATAAACTATCGAAAAACTGAAAGTAAAACAGCATCTCTTCCATATTATTTGTAGAAGCAATTATACATTGGTTTTTAGTAAGATTCATAAATAAGAACACTTCATTTACTCGTCATAAATTGTTAATGGTGCATGAATTATAAATTAAAACTGAAAGTAAAAGGTCAATGATTAAAAGTTGAGAAAAATCTGTTTTGGGGAAATCTGTATTTACTAGTGATTTTCAAGTTCCATTTGTCATTTGCGTGATAGATTATAATGATGTGAAATGAGTCATTTTGCATTTACATCAGAAATTAATTTGTAAATATGACTACATGCTGTACATTTACAAGGATATTATTATTATTATTATTAAGTAAACAGATGTGAGCTAGTATTTCCTACCCACTACATTTTACACTTTACAATAATAGATTTTCTTCTGTGGATTATGGGAGTTGTCAGGGAGAAACTTTTTCAGTTTGTTTTCAAATTCTACTTTGCTTTTTATCAGAGATTTTATATCATTGGGTAAGTGATCAAAAATTTTAGTTGCAGCATTGTGCACCCATTTTTGTGCTAAAGGCAACCTTAATGTGGAGTAATGGATGACATTTTTTTCTTCTGGTATTATAATTGTGCCCATCGTTATTCCTTTGGAACTGTAGTGGATTATTTATAACAAACTGAATAAATATATATCGAAATACTAGTCAAGATGCCCAACTCGGCAAACAGATGTGTTTAAGATGATAATGACTGTGAACCACATATTAGTCTTACAGCAAGTTTTTGAGCAGTGAAGACTTTCTTCTTCAAATATGAGTTAGCCGCAGAACTTTATTATAATTTTACTTTTCATTTCCTTGCTTTCAGCATTCATTCAGTCATGAAGTCAAGTTTATCAGCTGTGTCACAGATGTTGGTTACTCGTTTTCATTCAAAAAGTGTTTACAAAAATTATTCAGGTCTGGGCTATCTAATTCTGAATCAGTAGAAGTCGTTAAAAGTTTGGGCAATTCGTGTGTCTACTGATTTGTATCTCATCTCTGACAATCTAACTATGATTGTACTCTGAGTAGCGTTCTTCATAGTTTTATTATTGAGCAGTGTGTTCTGTTGGGCTATAACTTACTCTGAATGAAAAGAAATCTGGCAACCGTAAACATGGACTATGGTAGTGCCTGTTCTGGTTAATATACAAACTACCTTCAAATTTGTCACATATGTGGTGCCTATTATGACAAAAGTATGAACTGCATAGGAATTTTTGGCATATTATTTTGGGGGGTGAGACAGACAGAGAGAGAGAGAGAGAGAGAGAGAGAGAGAGAGAGAGAGATTAATATGCAGTGAGACATCAAGTGGAGTGTGGAATGTGTAGCAATTTCTGAAGTGGTAACTACATTGTGAACTAATAGCAAAGCCTAAACAATTTAAATGAAAATATAATTCCACATACTTTTGACACTTTTTGTGAAATACGTCTGTTTTTGAGGTGTTAAGATTGAGTCAACAGCACAGTTAAAATTTGACTGCACATTTCACATTTCAGTATCTAAGTTTTGTAAACATCTTTGGACTTCTGCTAAATTTTTGATGTAAACATAACAACTCTCAAATGTATTTATGACCTAGAACACCAGATAGGAAAGAAATTCACCAGAAGAAATTTAAACAAACTATAATCCTTTATTTTTCATCAAAAATATGGAATACGGAAGTATTTATGAAATGTAAAATTTGTGTATGTAATTCCAAACTTTACATTTTCCTGCTACTTAAAACATTCTTTAAAAGTTTGCCAAAAAGTACAAAAGAGCACTTCCACTGTAGAATCACAAACATACAGGGTGTTCCACACAAACCCCCCTGATTTCAAAGACCCAGGGAAAAAAAAAAAAAAAAAAAAAAAAACACAGCAGATACGGCAGTGAAAAATCCATTGTATTGTAGACCATCTCAAAGAATTTTTTTATTTATCATCAATACACCTCTACTTGCAAACCATTTCTAGCACGAAGAATATCGAGTCTATATTCAATTGCTTGGCAATTTCTTTGTAACATTTTCTCTGTTAGTGTTGCAATCACATTTGTGATATGATTTCGCTACATAGGAGTATCGTCCACTTAGGTTGCATACACGTCGTCCTTCACGAATCCCCACATGAAAAAATCAAGTGGCGTAATGTCGGGTGAATGTGGTGGCCAGGCAGTGCGTCCTCTGTATCCGATCCAACGATTGGGAGAGTTCCTATCCAGGAAGTTGCGAACATCTGTTGACCAATGTGACGGAGCTCTGTCTTGTTGAAAAATGATGCTGGGTTGCAAGTCTTGTTTGAGCAGTTTGTGTACCCTCAGCTACATGTCTAGATACACTGACCCATTCACTGTTTGTTCCACAAAGAAGAACGGTCCTGTTGTGCATTAGCCTGCACCAGAAGTTTAGTTTAGGGCTATCATGAATATGTTCAATGACAGTGTGCAGATTTTGCGGACCCCAAATCCAAACATTATGCCTATTAACCCTTCCTGATAGATGAAAGGGTGCCTCATCTGATGATAAACATCTTTCCAGGAAGCTGGCATCCACATCAATACACTGCAGCATATCCGCAACAAATTGTTGTCGGCGTGGTTTGTTGTTCAGCAACAGATGTTCCAGACTTTGCGCTTAGTAAGCATTCATACGAAGATACTGGTGAACTACACAATGCAATGTTGATTGAAGTACATCAAGTTCCCTAGATGCTTGACGAATTGACTTATGTGGGCTTCTGAGAAATGTTTGTCTGATGTTCTCCACTGTCTCTTTTGAAACTCCATAACATGCACCACCAGAATGTTTCACAACACTTCCTGTTGCCAGAAACTTCCTATACCATTCCTTAATTTTTTTCATATCAGGTGGATCACATTCATACACACGATGATAATTTCTTTGCACAGTAATTGGTGATTTTGTTTCTGCAAACCACATTACTGCTTGCGCATGCTGCTATGGAGTCACCATTTTCACTTCATGCGACCATGCCGCACTCTGTCATTGATACTTGGTACTTCTGATGTGGGAATATAAATTCTTTGAGGTGCTCTACAATGTGATGCATTTTACATTGCCATATCTACTGTGGTTTTTCTCTCCTGGGTCCTTGAAATCAGGAAGGTTTGACTGAGACTCCCTGTATTTGGGTTTGGCTACAAAAAAAAAAAAAAAAAAAGCCATTAGAAAGTCCTTAAAGCAAAGAAGTTTTTCGTCGCGATGAGATCTATTTACGAAATTTCAGTCACCAACTTTCTCTTCCGAATGCGAAAATATTTTGTTGAGCCCAGCCTACATAGGTAGGAATGATCATCAAAATAAAATAAGAGAAATCAGAGCTCGAACAGAAAGGTTTAGGTGTTCATTTTTCGTGCTCGCTGTTCGGGAGTGGAATAGTAGAGAGAGAGTGATTGTGGTTCGATGAACCCTCTGCCAAGCACTAAAATGTGAATTGCAGAGTAATCATGTAGATGTAGATGTAGACACTGTTACGGCATGCAGGCTGACAGGATTTAGATTGTGTCCTGCATAAAGCACAGTTAATAAGGCTGGTTGTTGCCATTCGTGTCACATGTTTTGATTCTCGCAAACTCCCTCATCAAAACCGATAGGATATTTGCCACTGGCACAGAATTATTAAATGTGACAAGAAGCTAGGTTTCACAATATAAATAAAGCAAAAAATTCAAACATTGTCAGTGTGTAGTTACACCAAGTGAATATTTTTTTTATTTATTGCTGTCGGTCTGTCTGTCTATCCGTTTGCTAAAAATCCATTTTCTCAGCAAAAGGTTTGAGGTAACAAGTTGTGGTCCCTTGGGGGTGCAAAAATTTAAGCATTTAAGTCAATGCAATCAAAAGATATGACCATATGTGTCATATATTGTGATAACATCAAATGAGTTGAAGCTGACAGAAGAGTTCAAAAAACATTTTATGTTAAATAACTACACATTAATGGCAAAAATTCTTTTATTTTGGTTGTTATGTTTACTGTTTGAAAGTTCTTAGTTTTTGGCTATGGCTAAATATACAGTATTCTTAGTCTCTGTCTGAATACTAATTGTTTTTGGAAGGATGTACTTTTCAACTTTTTTTAATTAGCTAAAACTTGTATTTGTGTGACTGGCATAAAACAACTTGTGTATCTCGATCTTCACAATGACACCTGGAGCAACAATGAAAGTTAATATTTTTTTTTTTAGTGAGTGATTCATGAACAAACAGTGTGAATCTAACTTAATGAATAATGAATGCAGCAACAATGTGAGACAGTGACTGCAGAAACAATTGTTGGTAACAGTCAAGTGGTAGAGTAGGAAGTCATTGTTGCAAGTGTCTGTATATTATCTAATGAACTTGTTTTGTAGATTGCAGTTCTGTTTATTGTCTCATACAGTTGAATTGTTAGTGTGAAAATGCTGTGTGTACACAAATGTAAATCAGATGAATTGAAGAAATATAGCCTGGCAGTTTTAGAATTGTCTCACAGTAACTTTAAATGGAAAAATAAGCATTAACCAGAGTAGCCAGATATATAAATTCCCCAAAGGAATTTGTGATCACAGTTTTTTATCCTTAAACTTTCTTTATATGCTACTCTGAAATTAGTATTGAAATTTTAAATATTGTGCTGGATTTATTTGTAAATTATTGATAAAGTTTCAGAATAGTCAGTCATCCTAAATTCACTCACCAATACAAGTAGATGAACTATCTATGTATGTGTTGGGCCTGGTGGTCTAGCAGTAAAGCATGTGTCTGGAAACAGAGTGGTTGCAGAATCAAATCACAGTTGGATAACAGTTTTCAGTCTCTGCTTTAACCTAGCTTGCAAACTTACGTTTAGGGGGGAGCGCGCAGTTTATGCACTAAAAGCACCACGGCCGCATTAAACCTTTCGCCACTACAGAGATGTGCTCCCCGCATTCCGCGATGTGCGCGATTTTGTCAGCATTGCATTGCTTGACTGTGCATACGCATGGTGTTTTGACTGCTTTGACACACTTTATCATTCGATTTCATAAAAACTATTTGGCCCAAAAATTTGATTTTTACACATCTTCTTGACTGATACCTTCCCCCCATAAATGACTTAATTTTGTTTCGATGTTCAACGCAGTTAATGTGCAGCATTAGATGTAGTAAACCATTGCACGAAATTTTGAAGAGTTTGCAGAGGTAAAAGTCCGTAGGGTATACTTTCCATATGGTCGATTTTAGTTGCCACTAGAAATTTGAAAAAAATTACATTCAAACGAATAAAATTCATGAAGTAAGACACTTCGATATTGTTTTTAAATAAAGAAAATATTAAGCACTGAAGGAGGTTTGAACTTAGAACCTTTCACTTAGCAGCTGTACACTTTAACCATTAATCTAACATAGCTCGTCATTCAACACATCTCCTGGAAGACATTAAAATATCATGCAAAATACCGACAAACACTGTTGGTATGACTATAAATTACTCACGTTTTGTCGAAGTACAATAGGAAATAACAATTACCGCTGTTCTTTATTGCGAAAAAGCGGTTAGTGAGAATGATACAAACACCTTTCCTTGCTATCGCCTGAATTAGGAGGCTTATTGCTTGTTTGGTTTAATTAATTAATAGAATGTGAAGCAGTTGGTATAAAGAATGCTTTTTCGAGACTTTCTATGAAAGAAGACTGCTATCAAGACATTGCTTTTGTTTAATTACTATATTTATGACTGAATGTTTCTAAAACTGAAGACACTCGTCCGTGCTCTGCACTGCAGTCGAGCTCTGGCAACGTCGTTCTCTGTTCATTGGCTGACCGTTTTTTGTGACGTCAGATGCGCAGAATGAACCAAACTCAGCTGCCGTCATAATGATTCGCGCTTTAGAAACAACATGTGGTCTACATTCTATACTGCACATTTTTTTCACCTGGTTAGTTAAATGGGGTAGGTTAGTGACATTGCAGGAGGCCATTGAACTACGTGGAATTGTCATTGTTCTTGTTGTTATTGTTATTGTTATTATTATTATTATTATTATTATTTAATGTATGTATCTTTACACATTCATATTTTCCTGCTAACTTTGAGCCACTATCGAAGCCTTTGCCATGACCATTGTGAATGCCCAAGCTGTCAGCTTCTGCAGTTTTTCTTCTGGTAATCCCCTTCTGATTTTTTGATGACTTACGATGAAGTCAGCAAAACTGTACAGAACACTCTCCATACTTGGTGTAGAACTACATAATGATTTAAATCATCTGTTCTAAATGTGCCTTATGCATAGTGTAGTCAAACATAATAGAGAAGTATAATTTACCTTGCGCAGTATTTCAGATTGTACCTTATTTCCCAAAATTTCTACAAACTTGTTTGGAATTTTTGAAGAAAAATAGCTTGGAATGTGTTTTCCAGTTCTTACATTTTCTATATTCTCAAACAGTTGTAAGAATTATTGTAGCTAACAGTCTTGAAAGTTTTCAAAAATGCACCAGAGTTGTTGTCACAGATGAAATATGAACCACCTTGTAATGGTAAATTGTTCCTGGCATAATCAGGAATTATGCCTACAGTACATCTGAGACCACTCTTTCACTTTTCTTTTTACCTTTATCACAATTTCTTCAGGCACATAGCTTTTATAAATTTTATCTTAAGAAATTGAACTTCATGACATTGCTTTGTTTTTTACATGTAAACTATCTTAGCTTATGTAATTCTGAACATTTAGAATACATAAAAAGGTATGTTAATTTGCCCTGGTTGTATCCTAACAGGCAACTTCCAGCAAGGTACCAATGGCCCTCGTCCGATGGCAATATTTGAACTTCTCGATTATATTGTGAATGAGCCACCTCCAAAGTTACCATCAGGGATATTCTCTGATGCCTTCAAAGACTTCGTTGACAGCTGTTTGAAAAAGAATCCGTCAGAAAGAGCAGATCTCAAGACACTTATGGTGAGAGCTAAGTAGAACAGTATCTTATTACTCTTAGCAAAATAGTATATTAGGTTCTATATGTATTTTTGTCAGTTTAATCAACTACATTTTTGTAATTCCTGTTGAAATAATCATAGCTCCATGTAAATCGCTGATTTACTGTTTTCAGAGACAAATTTAAAAATATTGTATCACTGTCATTTTAGGTATTGGTACTAAGTCCTTTAACTTTCCACAGCGTTCATGTAACCAAATTATTACTAATGAAGTCTTCTGTATAAGCAGTCTTCATTAATAAAGAGTTTTAAAACTGCTATAAATTAAAATTATGAGACAGAATTGCAGGCCAATATTTACTTGAAGAGGAGAAATACTTAGTAGTATTGACAGACCTATGTAAAAGTAAAATGAACTCCCCTAGCTTTTAGAATCATAACTTTTTTCTTCAGGCAGGAAAGAGGGATGAATTTGGGGAGGTTAAAAAGAAAGGGCAAATTACTTATATCCCTGTAGATAATACCCGTTCAGTGTCTGTTGCCTCCCCTTTCATATTTGTCACCCCTTACCCTAACTACTCTCTCTCATCCTGGGGTCGGAGTGCCTTGCTTTCCTTTTCAGTCTTCCCCAACCTATTCCCTAATTCCTCTGTGAGGAAGGAACTGATAACTCTAAAAGCTGGGACTTTTTAAAAAACTTGTGTAAGTGTCTGTCAGCATTACTAAGTATTTTGCCTCCTGAAGGTAATGGTGGCCAGCTTCCTAAACCTTTTTCAAAATCCAGATTGTTTGATTACAAAAAAAGAGGGGGGTGGGGGGCAGGAACCGCTCATCTATAAATGAATGGCGGGTGCCACATGCACAACTGAAAAGATAATACCATCACACTAGCTTTTGAGATAACTCTGTTCTTTTAGCATCATTTTTTAGTCTTTGAAACACAAATGAAGGAGATAGTTTGAAAAATGTTGTGAAGTATTGCTTTCAACAAAAATGCAGACCCCGTTATTGTAATATGAAATATTTGTAGACTTTAGTTTCTCTATATGCTTGCTAGTTCCTTCTGTTATTGACACTTGAGGAACAGTTGTTCAATACAAGTTCCCTTAAAAGAAGACCTACTTCTTCTGGAATGTTACATGAGTTTGAAACTGACAGTGTTGCTCAATTTCAAATGTCAATGAGTTAGTACGACGAGTTTCCTTTGGACATTATGAATCACTATGCTGCATCATGTTACTAATTTTAATGTCAGTTATGTATCAGTTGCTGCGAGACTATATTCCTAAGAAGTCTAGCGGTGTGCCGATTTCTTAATTACTTTCGTAGAGTTGCCCTTTTTTGTTTTCTTGCTTTATTTAGTACATGAAATAAAGCTTCATCCAGTTTCTTGAGCCCACAGCTGAAACCTAATGGCGATACAAAAAAAAAAAAAAAAAAAAAAAAAAAAAAAACATTGTATTTAATGTACAAATAAATTCAAATGAAATTGGAGTTTGAAAGTCTTCAATACACCTCTTCAGCTCATTTGCTCCTCTTGAGGCTAAAATAAGTAGTCTTTGTTCCTTCTCTATTTACTCACAGTAACGTTCATTAGACTTCTGCGTTGTCTGCACTGTTTTGGCCCTGCATGATATCTTTTATCATCCATGTCTCCGTAAAATTAAAATATTCTGCAAATATTACTTCTACTCTGATTATTCTTTTTTATACTTGGTATCCTGCCGTATCCTTCAGTCATGTGGGTTTTAAGAGAGAGGGTAAGGAGTCATTCCAATCCTGGGAGCGGAAAGACTTACCTTAGGGGGGAAAAAAGGATAGGTATATACTCGCATGCACACACACACACACACACACACACACACACACACACACACACACAAGCAGACATATTTAAAGGCAAAGAGTTTGGGCAGAGATGTCAGTCGAGGCGGAAGTGCAGAGGCAAAGAT
Organism: Schistocerca gregaria; assembly: GCF_023897955.1. Taxonomy (NCBI): domain Eukaryota; kingdom Metazoa; phylum Arthropoda; class Insecta; order Orthoptera; family Acrididae; genus Schistocerca; species Schistocerca gregaria. The sequence goes on from NC_064926.1 coordinate 208,670,451, forward strand.
GATGTTGAATGACAGGTGAGGTATGAGTGGTGGCAACTTGAAATTAGCGGAGATTGAGGCCTGGTGGATAACGAGAAGAGAGGATATATTGAAGGGCAAGTTCCCATCTCTGGAGTTTGGATAGGTTGGTGTTGGTGGGAAGTATCCAGATAACCTGGACGGTGTAACACTGTGCCAAGATGTGCTGGCCGTGCACCAAGGCATGTTTAGCCAAAGGGTGATCCTCATTACCAACAAACACTGTCTGCCTGTGTCCATTCATGCGAATGGACAGTTTGTTGCTGGTCATTCCCACATAGAAATCGTCACAGTGTAGGCAGGTCAGTTGGTAGATCACGTGGGTGCTTTCACACGTGGCTCTGCCTTTGATCGTGTACACCTTCCGAGTTACAGGACTGGAGTAGGTGGTGGTGGGAGGGTGCATAGGACAGGTTTTACACCGGGGGCAGTTACAAGGGTAGGAGCCAGAAGGTAGGGAAGATGGTTTGGGGATTTCATAGGGATAAACCAAGAGGTTGCGAAGGTTAGGTGGACGGCGGAAAGACACTCTTGGTGGAATGGGGAGGATTTAATGAAGGATGGATCTCATTTTGGGGCAGGATTTTAGGAAGTTGTATCCCTGCTGGAGAGCCACATTCAGAGTCTGATCCAGTCCCGGGAAGTATCCTGTCACAAGTGGGGCACTTTTGGGGTTCTTCTGTGAGAGGTTCTGGGTTTGAGGGGATGAGGAAGTGGCTCGGGTTATTTGCTTCTGTACCAGGTCGGGAGGGTAGTTGCGGGATGCGAAAGCTGTTTTCAGGTTGTTGGTGTAATGGTTCAGGGATTCAGGACTGGAGCAGATTAGTTTGCCACGAAGGCCTAGGCTGTAGGGCAGAGACCGTTTGATATGGAATGGGTGGCAGCTGTCATAATGGAGGTACTGTTCTTGTTGGTGGGTTTGATGTGGACGGATGTGTGAAGCTGGGCATTGGACAGATGGAGGTCAACGTCAAGGAAAGTGGCATGGGATTTGGAGTAGGACCAGGTGAATCTGATGGAACCAAGGGAGTTGAGGTTGGAGAGGAAATTCTGGAGTTGTTCTTCACTGTGAGTCCAGATCATGAAGATGTCATCAATAAATCTGTACCAAACTTTGGGTTGGCAGGCTTGGGTAACCAAGAAGGCTTCCTCTAAGCAACCCATAAATAGGTTGGCATACGAGGGGGCCATCCTGGTACCCATGGCTGTTCCCTTAATTGTTGGTATGTCTGACCTTCAAAAGTGAAGAAGTTATGGGTCAGGATGAAGCTGGCTAAGGTTATGAGGAAAGAGGTTTTAGCTAGGGTGGCAGGGACCGGCGTGAAAGGAAGTGCTCCATTGCAGCGAGGCCCTGGACGTGCGGGATATTTGTGTATGGGGAAGTGGCTTCAGTGGTTACAAGGATGGTTTCCGGGGGTAACAGACTGGGTAAGGATTCTAGGCGTTCGAGAAAGTGGTTGGTGTCTTTGATGAAGGATGGGAGACTGCATGTAATGGGTTGAAGGTGTAGATCTACGTAGGCAGAGATACGTTCTGTGGGGGCTTGGTAACCAGCTACAATGGGGCGGCCGGGTTGCTTGGGTTTGTGAATTTTAGGAACCTCAACTCCTTTGGTTCCATCAGATTCACCTGGTCCTACTCCAAATCCCATGCCATTTTCCTTGACATTGACCTCCATCTGCCCAATGGCCAGCTTCACACATCCGTCCACATCAAACCCACCAACAAGCAACAGTACCTCCATTATGACAGCTGCCACCCATTCCATATCAAACGGTCCCTTCCCTACAGCCTAGGCCTTCGTGTCAAACGAATCTGCTCCAGTCCTGAATCCGTGAACCATTACACCAACAACCTGAAAACAGATTTCGCATCCCGCAACTACCCTCTCGACCTGGTACAGAAGCAAATAACCAGAGCCACATTCTCATCTCCTCAAACCTAGAACCTCTCACAGAAGAACCCGATAAGTGCACCACTTGTGACAGGATACTTCCCGGGACTGGATCAGACTCTGAATGTGGCTCTCCAGCATGGATACGACTTCCTAAAATCCTGCCCCGAAATGAGATCCATCCTTCATTAAATCCTCCCCATTCCACCAAGAGTGTCTTTCCGCCGTCCACCTAACCTTCGCAACCTCTTGGTTTATCCCTATGAAATCCCCAAACCATCTTCCCTACCCTCTGGCTCCTACCCTTGTAACTGCCCCCGGTGTAAAACCTGTCCTATGCACCCTCCCACCACCACCTACTCCAGTCCTGTAACTCGGAAGGTGTACTCGATCAAAGGCAGAGCCACGTGTGAAAGCACCCACGTGATTTACCAACTGACATGCCTACACTGTGATGCTTTCTATGTGGGAATGACCAGCAACAAACTGTCCATTTGCATGAATGGACACAGGCAGACAGTGTTTGTTGGTAATGAGTATCACCCTGTGGCTAAACATGCCTTGGTGCACGGCCAGCACATCTTGGCACAGTGTTACACCGTCCGGGTTATCTGGATACTTCCCACCAACACCAACCATCCGAACTCCGTAGATGGGAACTTGCCCTTCAATATATCCTCTCTTCTCGATATCTGCCAGGCCTCAACCTCCGCTAATTTCAAGTTGCCGCCACTCATACCTCACCTGTCTTTCAACAACTTCTTTGCCTCTGTACTTCCGCCTTGACTGACATCTCTGCCCGAACTCTTTGCCTTTACAAATGTCTGCTTGTGTCTGTGTATGTGCGGATGGATATATATGTGTGTGTGTGTGTGTGTGTGTGTGTGTGTGTGTGTGTGCACGCGTGAGTGTACACCTGTCCTTTTTTCCCCCTAAGGTAAGTCTTTCCGCTCTCAGGATTGGAATGACTCCTTACCCTCTCCCTTAAAACCCACATCCTTTCGTCTTTCCCTCTCCTTCCCTCTTCCCTGAAGAAGCAACCGTTGGTTGCAAAAGCTAGAAATTTTGTGTGTGTGTTTGTGTGTTGTTTTATTGTGCCTGTCTACCGGCGCTTTCCCGCTTGGTAAGTCTTGGAATCTTTAACATATATATAGGTAATCCATCTTTCTGCCATCTTCAGGAGAGAAGCTGCTGCTGCTGCTGCTGTTGAGTCATCTGAAAAGTGATGCCAAGGCCAAGACTGCAAACCATTATTCAATATAGGCCACCACACCATACTTGGTGCATGTGTCATCAATCACTGGTACTGCTCCCATCACTGGGCTTATGGCACCACTCGTAGTTGATGTCTAGCGATTTATCATCACAATCCTTTAAAAATAATGCAAATTGCATGAGAGAAGGATGACAAGTCTCACTATCTACTATACGCTCACATAATTGACTGGTGCAACAAATTTTTTGTGGAACATTACATCATCATGCAGAAAGAATTTTAAATAGCTAAACTGATTATGAAAGAGCAAAAAATTAAAATGATTGGCAGACAGTTTGTACAGGATTCATTGTTCTGTATGTCAAGATGCACTTCAGCTATGTTTGCTGGCATAGAGCATGTGGTGAAACTGGGGGTACACATTATTACAGTTAGTTGTGACAATTTTTGATGAAACTGAACGAAGATTATGGAGGCTATATAAATTACTGCAAAGTACATTGGTTAAGTCAAGGGGTGTGCTTGGAATGATTTTTTGGTTCACAACCCGCTATTGTTGATTAATTTAGGGAGGAAGAAGGAATGCAGGAATGAAAGTTAGAACATCTGGAATTGATTGTAGACCTGGCATGTTAACTGCACACTGCCACAGTAAACTGCTGCAAGGTGTGAGACAACATATTTCTGGTTTGTTGAGGATGCATTTAAAAAGAAATTCTTGTTATGGAAGGGACAAATTCTGACAAAAATACGCTGTCAGTTTTCCTAAGCTCACTGATGCTATTAAAAAAATACAAGTATAGTCTTCTAAACATTTTAAGGATGCTCCCAATCTTACATACTTTTTGAGCTATTTTTGAGATACTTTGCCTCTTCAATTGAAAGCACTCCTGTACACATACAGGAAGAATTGATCGATCTGCAGTGTAATTCCTGTTTAAAAGACAAAATCTTTTATGTGTTAACTCTCCAGTAGTTATTTGGGAAGAGTTTCCTTGTGTCTGTTATGAGGTTGCAAACATTATACAATATTCTGATCAATTTATGTGTGTGGAAGTCTTTTTTCCATTATGGTTATGATTACATGGAAAACTGAATGACGAAAATATGTGAAATTGAGTGCTTCTGTACATATGCTGACAGTATGTGGCAGATGAAAAGTTTGACGTAATCGGCCCACCAAAAGTAATTAAATAATATTGAAAATTTGTTTTACAAAGAAATATAAAACCAAGTTGTATGCAGTTTGTTCAGTGTTCCTTGTGAGAGTGAATTGCCATCTATACATGGCGCATTTGCAGTTTCCCCTCTTCTCCCTCCTCGTGTTCAGACAACATGACTTGGTAGTGGGGGAAGTGTGCAGCAAGGCGACAGTGCTCAGTACACATAAGAATGCACTGCACATGTACAGAATTCGTGGATGTCCCTGTTTTATGTGATACATACCACCCTTCAGTTTTCCCCTTTACCACCAAGATGCAAGTAATGGCTGTCACAGTATACCAGCAACATTTTGCTATTTGTCCCCTGTATATGCCCCGTCAGCAGTCGATCAGGATTACGTCATCAAAACCTCATCACACAGCTTCCTTGCCCATTCCTCTTATGTGTGGATGTGAATCCACACAGTGTGCTATGGGTATCCATGCAGTTTTTCTCCAGGATAGAGCTGTTGAAGAACTCTCATTGACGCAGGATCTTTGCCTTACGAACATTGGGCTGAGTTCACATTTCACTACTGTCATAGGGCTGTTTGCTGCCATGAGTCTTTTGATATGATATCAAGACCTCACAAACAGTACACATTGGAAAGTTGTTGGTGACTTGCATTCTAGTGATCATTTCCTGATCAGGATTCACTTGACAGACAGAGCAGTGCCCAGAAGTATACCATCACAATAGGTGCTCATTAAGCTGAACAGGTTGCTGTTTTGAGTGCTGTGACAGTGTCCAGGGCTGGATGGGTCTAATCACAAAGGCAATTCACAATGCCACTGAAGCAACAATTCCACAGTCTTTAGGCCAACCTTAAAGACAGCCTATCACCTGGTGGACTGGCGAGTGTGTCTCAGCTATTGGAGAGATGTGGGTTGCCCTTCGTAGGATCAAATATCAACCAACAGCAGAGAACCCCACTGTCTTTTGTGAAGTGAGGGCCAAACCCTGCCAAATTAAAAAAAGCAGAGTAAACAAATGTATTGGCAATAGTTCCTGAAGACTGTAAACCATTGCACCAACTGTGCAGTTGTATGGAAGTTCATTGCAATTTCTGTGATAGGTGAGAAGATCCCCATTCCTGATGTAATGATAAATGGAAGCCTCAATATGAACCTAAGTAACATAGCCCAGACATTGGTATAACATTTTGCTATAGTAACTGCCAGGTTTCCTGTGGTCCTTTCTTTCTCCTCATTATTTTAAATGTAGAGTCTGCAATATCTTGTCTGATCATTTTGAACAAAAGAACAGTGTCCCTCACTGTTGTGTCTTAAGAGTGACAGTGTTTGGAATTACTATTAACAGTACTACATTCAAGGTGAGGGATCCTATCCAGTGTTCCCTGTTCGTGAGAGACTTCTTTGTTGGAAGCTCATCTTCCAGCATTGCAAGTAACACGTGCCAATCAGGAGGTTGGAGAAATGGGCAGATGAAAGTGATTTTTCTTTTTTAACTGAGAAGTATTTATTTGTTCTTTTTAACCATTTGCATTCTATTTTTAATTTGCCTGAACCGAGAGTGATGGACACTATTTTAAACTTTAAAAAAATTTTAAGTGTTTTGAACCTCACTTTTGATAAAAAATTTGCTTGGCTGCCACACCTCAAAAATCTGAAGGCAAGAAGACTCGGAGCAGGTAATATTTTAAAATGTTTTAGTCACAGGGCTTGGAGAGCAGACAGAACTTATTTGCTTCAGTTTCATCAACTCTTTATAGGTTTCTGCCTTGATCTTGGATGTGTGGTGTTATGGTCAGGTACTTAGAATTAAAAATATTGGGTGTCATCCACCAGAGGGAATGGGGCTGGTCATGGGTGCATTTAGGACCACCCCATTCCCAGGCTATATATCGAGGTGGGTGAGTTGCTACTTCACTCCAGGTGATGACTCCTCATTTAGTAGCAGGTGTACAAGACGTATTTGTCTCCCCTCAGAGCTGCATACCATTCTATTGCTTGCTTTTCTTTTGAATGAGTCTGTAACATCCATTGGTGAGCAGAAAAACATTTTATGATACATGGAAAGGATTTACTTTTAGAACTTTGGAGTGAAAATCCCTGCTAGCTTAAGAGGCCCAGAATTATTTTAGAACTGACCGTGTTAAAGAAACAGTGCACTCAAATGTAATTTTGAAATCTGGCTATATAACACTTTAGGTAAGCACAGTAATTTTACTGATTTGTTTACAGCTGGCTCAAAAAAAGAGATAACTTGGATGCTCTGTTATCTTTCCTGACTGCGTCTTATGATGTTGACTACCTGGTCAATTAACAATCTGCAGTGCTGTGTACTGCACACAGTCCTGAAGGCAATGGAGCAAATGAGATATGTTTGAAGAAAAAGTTCTTTATCTGATCCAGTTCCCTTAGTGCTGTACAAGCATTGCAACAAATGTATCCAGTAGAGAAAATTATGAAATTAATAGAGGGTAAACTACTTCTCCAACTGCAGGAGAACAGGTATCATTGTGCTGAGTACCAGGGCATGTGGGAATGTGGGGAAATGAGCTAGCATGTATAGCAGGGCTTAAAGTAACATGCCCCTGAAAGCTGCCATCTCACTGTTGAGTCGAAGAACTATATATCTGTGGGAGGAAGAGTGGCAAGGCCTGAGGGGCAACAAACTGTGGTCAGTGAAGCCAAATATCTGTCTTTGGCATGCCTTACACCAATCACTCCTACAGGATGAGGCCAACCTGACCTGCCTCCTAATAGGACTCTGTCTCTTAATGCATGGCCATGCACTCTGGCAAGAAGATCCCCCATTTTGTGATGCCTGTGATGTACAGCTTGCCATACACAATGTTTTACAGTGCATTTTTCAGACCAGAGTGTAACAGCTCATGTAAATGAGGCCTGCCCTCTGTTTCAGCTAATGGTAAGTTGAATAAGAATATGGGACTGTGGGTCCACCTTGATGCAAAATACTTTGTTTTATTTCTTTTCTTTCCCAAACTGGTCTCAGTGACAATATAGCCATCATCATCGAGTTTTTTGTTATTCTGAAACTTGGAAAATTAACATAGTTCTAAACACGAAACTTTATTACATGTGTACTGTTTGTTTCCAAATATCGTATTCTGTGAATAGTTTTATAATATCTTATTTACTTTAAGAACTAACACATCAGATTTAAGCTCATTTCTAACAAGAGATCTACTGACAGATGAAATGAAGCATATAATCAGTAAGAACAAACCATCCATAAATACAAATACAAAAATTTGATGAGAAAATCATAAACTAAAACAATATAATTAATTCATAACCAAGGTGGACAAAGGAAACTCTCTGGTCTTAATAACAGAGACAAAATGCAGAATACATTGAGAAAACAGGTAAAGTGTCAAAATAAAATAAAATAATATAAACCAGTGACCAACACAGAGATACCAAAGGAACATAAAGACGCTCTTACTTACTAGGGAGACACATGCACACATTACTATAGAAAATATACACATACATAAATGAAAAAAGCCTCAAAAACATGGGAGGCATAATACAGAAAAGTAAGAATATCGGGATCCTTCAACAACAAAACTGCTATCTCGTGACATTACATCTGTATACTCTGAGGTGACTTAGTCACAGTATAGCTATGTGTGTATATATACAGATTGCAATATTGTTGCATACACAAGGTGCAAAAGGGCAGTGTATTGGTGAAGCTGTCATTTGTACTCAGGTGATTCATAGAAGATGGTTTCTGATGTGATTATGACCACACAGTAGGAGTTAACAGACTTTGAACATGGAATGGTAGTTGGAGGTAGATGCGTGAGACATTCCATTTTAGAAATTACTAAGGAATTCAGTATTCGGAGATCCACACTGTCAAGAGCGTGCCGAGAATACCAAATTTCAGGCATTTCCTCTCACCACGGACAACGCAATGGCCAACGGCCTTCACCTAATGACCGAAAGCAATGGTGTTTGTGTAGAGTTGTCAATGCTAACATACAAGCAACACAGCATGAAATAACCTCAGAAATCAGTGTATGACATGCAATGAATGAATCTGTCATTAATGAGCTGTGGTAACAAACGGCTGAGAACAGTATGATGTTGCCTACAGTGCCTCTCCTGGGCTTGTGATCGTATTGGTTGTACCCTAAATGACTGGAAAACTGTAGCTTGGTCAGATGAATCCTGATTTCAGCTGGTAAGAACCGATTTTACAGTTTGCGTGTGGCTTAGACCCCACAAAGCCATGGATCCAAGCTGCCAACAATGCATTGTGCAAGCTGGTGGTGACCACTAATGGTGTGGGCTGTGTTTACATGGAATGGACTTGATCTTCTGGTCAAACTAAACCGAACATTGACTGGAAATGGTTATGTTCGGTTACTTGGGAGGACAGTTGCAGCCGTTCATTGACTTCATGTTCCTGAACAGCAGTGGAATTTTTTTACGGATGACAATGCACCATGTCACTGGGCAACAGTTGTTCACAATTGGTTTGAAGAATATTCTGGATAATTCAAGCAAATGATTTTGTCATCCAGATTGCCCAACATGTATCCCATAGGAACTTTTACGGCTTATAATTGAAACATCATTTCTTACATAAAATCCTACACTGCCAACACTTTTGCAATTATGGAAGGCAGCATAGCTCAGTAGTTCTGCAGGGGACTTCCAGTGACTTGTTGAGTCCATGCCACTCTACTCTGTGCAATAGGAGGTCTGACATGGTATTAGGAAGTATCCCACGACTTTTGTCACCTCAGTGTATACCCACAAAAGAAACTATAAACATCATAGAACAACAGTTGAAAAACAGGAAATTTCCAGAGGTACAAATAAACAATATCTCATCTATCCTTAGACTAATTGCAGAACAAATTATTTCACTTTCAACAACTTTTATTTACAACAAGAGTGTCTACCCATGGACTCTACCATCAGTGGAACTTGAGCCAACATTTTCTTGAATCAATCAGGGAACATAATGTTCAACAACATTGTGAAACAAGAAGGGCACAAAATAATATACTGGTGCAGATAATCTGTCTCATAGATGAAACACAGAATGGAAGAGCTACACAGTAACATCAACACAGTACACCCCTAAACCCACTTCATAAAGGAAACTGAAGAAAAGTAGAAACTTAATTTCCAGGATCATAAAATTACAAGAAACAACAACCAATGTGAATTTTCCCTTTACAGAAAACCCATATCCAAAAGCACTGCTATCCATAGCTCTTTCGACCACCTGACAGCTCAGTTCCACACATTATCCACGGGATAGACAGAATATCTCTCAAGTCAGATGAAAATTAATACAAAACAGGCATCATAAAAAAGCTCAACAATAAGATAAAACTGGAAAATAATGGTAGTGGCCACCTACTCAATAGTGCAGCCAAAGTGTCTGAAAACACAGAAGCAGAAACACAGACAATAAAGCAGACCACATCAGGTGGGGAAAAAAATCAGATGGTACACAGTAACATACAATAATGTAATAGCACTTAGAAATGGATACATATTGAAAAAATAAGGGATCCCAATAACATTTATAACAAACAACACAGTTCGGGGAAGGCTAAGTTCAGATGAAAATCCTCAGGCAAATTCAGCAGTGCAGGAATATACCAACTCACATGTAGCTCCTATCCAACCCAATACATAGGACAAAGAAGCAGAAACTTTTGAACTAGGTACACAGACTGGACAAGAGCTCTGAAGAGTGACAGCATACATTCCACTTTTGTGGAACACCTGATAATGGAACCCATCGCTCCACTAATTTTGAAGCTGATTAACACATCCTGAAACACAGCAACTGTTTGCACCGAAAATTAACAATGAAAGAAAGTTATTACACACGAAAGCCTATAGCAGAAGGGAAAAGCATAAGAAATGAAAATTCAACGCTTTGCAACAACACACTATTTATGGCTGTAAGAGAAAATGCTATGGTCGCAGGTTCGAATCCTGCCTCGGGCATGGATGTGTGTGATGTCCTTAGGTTAGTTAGGTTTAAGTAGTTCTAAGTTCTAGGGGACTGATGACCACAGCAGTTGAGTCCCATAGTGCTCAGAGCCATTTTGTAAGAGACACACACACACACACACACACACACACACACACACACACACACACACACAAATCACTCCTCCATCACATACAGATGTGTAAATAAGAAACCCAGTCGTCAGAACTCCTGCTACAGTTTTCAAAATCTTCTCACAATATGCGATACATTCTCACGACACACATGAATTGTGAGATGGTGTAATTTTTGAATTATGATCAAGATGTAAAACTTATGTTTTTCTGTGTTTAAAAGCAACTGCTAGCCAACCAATTAATGTGAGTGCATGACAAATTACATAACAATCTAGTGTACACCAAAACTGTATCTACACCTTTACCATGATTCCCAGTAGTATAAGTTCAATTATTCATATTTGTTTCAACAGCCTTTTTATGCAATTACAGATAACATGCTGTGAGCCAAAGAAACTGCAACAAAATGCAGAAAATATGCTGGAAATAAAGGCAACTATTATACACACAGTGTTGTGACTTAAAGTAAATAAGAATACAATATTTGGATCCAATCAGTACTTATGTAATAATATTTTTTTTAATTTTTATAATGATGCCAATTTTGAATAAAATTCATTTAGAATAAAGAAAAACTCACTGAAGAGGGCGATATTGTTGCTGAAAATAGTTTGAGAAATTAGGTTGGAGGCTTTAGTGTGTTGCAGAGTTGCTGGCTCATCCTTCTTTGTCTAGTGGTCAGCCAGCCACATACATATATTTGCCATGGACTTTACCAGTTTTTTGTGTGCCTTTCTATATTTTCAGCTAATCTTATAAGGAGAGACACGTAAAGAAGTTTTGGTGTCTGTGTGTGCATGTGCATCTGCAAAAATGACTTTCTAGTAACTTTCATTTTTTTTAACTGAACTATGTCTATGGTGACAAAATAACCAATAATTGTGTAGACAATATCAGTATTACTTAGTAGATGTCTTTACCTGCATGTAGTGTAAACAAACATAGCAAAATGAACTAAAAAAATCATTTGTTGCTCAGTTAATATTTACCTGTGAAACATTTATCTAAGTGGTTTCACAATTGTGAAATAATAAGAAGAATTAGTTGTTTACACTTAACGTAATTGCATTGTTAATAATGTTTTCTACATCTACAACATAGATGGTCAGTTAATGTGTGTAAATTGTTAGCAAAACTTTTTCTTTTCATTTTAATGAGCAAATATCCATAATTCCTTCTCTTAAGTCTGCAGACATCTTCTTGAAGACCTTTTCACTAGAAGAAATATCACCATTATTAACCCTATACAGTGAGGCAGTCTTCAAGGAATTCTGTTTTCTCTTGTGTACTATTTTTATTATTAGCCACAAATATCCTTGAAGAGTACTGAGAAATGAGATAATTCAAAGATCTTTGAAGACCAAGGGCTTTCTTTCCACAGTAGTCTTTTTGCTCACTTTTGTTGAGTAAATTCTGTATATTAACCCTAGTCATGTTAATCCAGAAAATAATTCTGTAAGAAAACAGATTGTGTGGCCATATTTCTTCCTTTGAGGTATTATTTTGGTATATGGTAATTTCCTTCCTGCTGAGGGCTTTGTTTGTTGTTGGAGACAATTATTTGTGCCAAATTACATGTTTTCCACATGGTCTTACTTGCATGTTTGAATATTTATATTGATATATTTATATTGATTTGTGTTGCCTGAAATATTAACTGTCCGTATTTGAAATCCATCTCTCCTCTAGCTTTCTCTAAAAGTGTAGTGACATATGTTGTGAAAAAATCCTACCTCATTATGAAATGAGTGCTGTTGTTGCTGTTACCTGTTTCATTGATGAGCAAAAACATTATAATCACTACCTCAAATGCATTATACCCCCCTCCCCATTGGCCTGTCTCTGTGATAAAGTGTGTGTTATGAGCATTGAGCTGTTTGAACTAAAAATGTTATTCATCCAACCAGTAGACACATTTTCACTGATACACTATTCAGTCTCTGTCATCCTATGCCAATATAATTGAGGGTGACATTGGATCAGTGCGGGATCATGTAGGGTCATCTCCATCAGAGCTCCATGTTGGACAGTGTGCACTTAAATGCGTGCTCTGAAACACTTGTGCCTCCACCAGCACTGCACTGTCACCAGATCTGCCACGGATCACTGCTTATCCTGTTTTACAGGGTGGGCAATATATTAGAGGCATCGGTGTTCAACAACTTCTTGCCTACTCGAGTTTTCACTGTCTTTCATATACTTTCCATAGATGTCACAGCAGTATCGTGTGAGCAGCTGACGAGCTTTGCTGCTTTTGCAAGATGCTTGTTCCCAAGCACTGGGCCGTAACAATCTGCCCTTTGTCACAGTCGCTCAAGTCAACCTATATTGATATTGTCACTAGGTTGATTCCCTATTTGCCTCTGTTCCACTTGTTTATTCCTTACCATATCACATGCCCACAATGCCACCGGACAGCATTCCGTTGTGTGATATGCATCTTTGTATTTGCACTTGGTGTAACAATGTAATTTTTTTTAAGTCCAAGTAATTGTGTACCCTTGTCTTTTTCCACAGAACCATGAATGGATTCGTAAGGCTGAATCAGAGAATGTTGACATTGCTGGATGGGTGTGTAAAACTATGGATCTGGTTCCTCCAAGCACACCATTACATTCTGCTGCTCCAAATTTTGGTGGTGCTTCTGGCAAGTGAGAGCATCTCATCACTTGCTTTGTTTCCTTTTCTTCATTGTAGACCTACCTGTACATCAGTATGCTATGAATATAAGCTGCAAGTCTTTTTATAAACATATAGATGTATAAACATACAAGTACATTGCTGTAGAAGTTAAACAAATTTTTTGTGTGAAACTCTGTATCATTTGTGAGAGACCCAGAGCCTTTACCTCTTCAAAGCAGAGATTACATTTCAAGGGAAAATATTATGTAGATGCCAAATAATATTAAGCTTGAAGACTCGAAATCTACCTTATGTATTGACCTGCAGAGGTTTTGGTCAATATTGAGAGAAACAGATAACAATATGTTGTCTGCTTGTGATGTATATTTGTTGAATACTATTTAGTTCACTGATATAAAGTAATTTATTTTTATTAGTGTTAATACTTTTAATATGTGTGAGAAACCATTCCATTAATTAGAGTTTTGTCAATTACTGTCATAGATACTGTGTATATTTATGCATGTGATACTTCTGTTTGTGCACTGTTTACCACTGTATATTTATGTTGTTTCACAGAATAAGAATAAGCAAGTGTAATTCAATTTAACTATATGTACATACATACATCAGATATTATTGCAGTGATAATAAAACCTGCACCAAGATAATTAATTTAATTATTGTTGTGGCTGTGACATGCAGTGGAGTTGACAACACTATTGCTTTTATACTATCTCAAACTCAGTTCTGTAATTATTTTGTTCAGTAAAAGAATGAAGAACTCAATTGCACATGTTGGACCATAGTTTAGTATTTATTCCTTTGCACTGAGTACCCAGGAAACAGTTTTTAATGTCTTTTAAATATTTTGGGATGCTACAAAAAGAATCTGGCTTTATGGTCACAACTCGGCAAAGATGCCAATTTATGACTGTGATGCAACTGTTACTGGTTAATGGTGAACATCATTTTATTGGGATTCCATATGATTGTTGTCTATTTAATGAAGTTAAAATTGGAATTGAGGCAGAAAATGAAACTATTGTATTATTTTAAAAACTAAAATTTTAATGCAGTCACCAGAGAAGTAGTTAAAAATGTTGACTAATGTGCTACAGATGTCCTTGTAATTGTGTGTTTATTTTGAAGTTGGTAAATGTGTAAGACTGCTGGTTAAGAAGTGGCAACAAAATAATACAAGGAACTGGTGAACTGCTCTATCTTGTTATTTCCCTGTTATCTTTACTGCCATAATAAAAACAAAGGAAATGAAATTTTCCTGTAAAAATATGACTGTTTTGCGCTGTTATGTTTCAGGCTTCACTCTTTTCTTTTGTATGTTTATTATGAAAGGGAGGGGGGGGAAGTAACTTTTAGTAAAATGTCTTGGAAGAAGGAGGTGTGTATAGAGTAACGATTTTATTATATTACCATGATATGTAAATAGTACCAGGAACTGTAGATTTATTTATATTTTGGGCATTATGTTCCTCTGGCGATAACAAAAGAAATTCTACAAGATTTTCCTGAGCCTCTTCAGTCCTTTCTCCTATCACATATTTGTAGACCGTCCCATCACTGGTGTCATAAAGACATATGTCGCAATAAAATAATTTGGTTCCATTGCAGTCCCTTAGACAGACATTAAATGATCATGAAGAAGCATTATGTATGAGAAGTTCATAATGTCATCTGGTAAGTTCCTCATTCAGCATTAGCAGACATTTTACAACTGTAGTATACATTAATGACACATCAGTGTATAAATATTCATCTTCTTGGTATGTTAAATTGTTCTGTAAAAGTTTATAATGATTCAATAGCTCAGATTTGTATCCAGTCATTATAATTAACCTTTTCCCGTTGTTTTAGCTCTTTAAACTTCGAGTCTTGGCCCACGCTGTACTTTTACCAATTATCTAGGCACGATTCATCTTACAGCTACGATCTGCCACTGTCTCTGTTTTAATTTTTTCTTTGTCATGATTTTGCACACCTGGATAAACTCCGCTGCACATCAAGATTTCTCCCTTACCCCCAATTACCCATTGTCCTATTGTTTGGAAATAAATGTAAAAAATGAAGAAATTGTAATTAAATTCGTCTGTTCGCATTGCAACGTAGGTCCTTCCCTCACTTTGTTTTGTTGTTAAACATATTTTACATTTTATAAGAATGTTTTTGCTCACCCGTAATGTATTGTAAAGTTTGTTCCTTTTGATGTAGCAGTTGCTGCTGAAGTGGATAATTGACAAGCCCTGTTTTAGATGTTTTGTATGCAGTTGAAGTATCCACACCAGTTTATAAACAAGATTAGTTACAGCCAGTTGGAGAATAATGCATGTCACTTTGCATCTATTTAGTTTAGGTTCTATTCACCCCAATTTCTTAATACTCTGTTAGTGATTGATATTCATATTATATTGTGTCAGGTATTTTTGCTCAACATTTCATTTAGTTGAAATATAAATTTCCCTAATGTAATGCACTTTTACTTCAGTGATGTTATTAATGTGTGACCATCCAAAATATTTTCTGATAGTTAGCTAAAGGCTAGTATGCATACAATTTATTGTGTTCATTTCTCCAGGCACTGTATAATTTCATTAGTGACCTTAACATCAGCCATTTTCGTTTGTTGAACTGACACATTAATTAATTGTTAATAAAAATCACCTCTTGTATTGTTAAACATTTATTGTGTTACAACTGGTTTTGTTCCTTGAACGTCTTCAGATTGACAAGTTGTGCTAAAGTCATGACATAAATGGTCTGCTTGTCATAGGTAATGTTAAAGACCAAATCAAAAAACACCAATCATAAACATTCTACTGACATTCCAGTGGAAATACAGCAGTCAGACATGGTATGCTGTGTACAATAAACTGGCCCGGCCCTTAGTGACAAGTTTACTTTACACAGAATCCCGTGTCTGCCCACCATACTCAGTCAGGTGGTTGGCAGAATGCTTTAAGATCAGTGTTTTTGATTTGGTCTGTAACATTATGTACGACAACCTGACCATTGGTGTCACGACTTTAGCACAGCTCAGCAACCTGAAAGTGTTCATCAAACAAAAGTGGTCGTTACACAATAAATTTGTAATAATTCAGTTGAGTTGGTTTTTAGTAGTCTTTAACATTGTCAACATGATCAAAATAACCCATTAATATTAATGAATTATGGTTTACATTTCTGTAGTTTTTAGTGACATCTTCACAACTGACTGTAATAGTAAAGTACTTTTTTTGCCATAATTCAGCAGCATACCTTGAGCACACTGTTTATTTCTTCCACATTTTGAGTTGCCTTTTCATAACCCTGAGTCACAAAGCATGTAGGAAGAAGTTGATGTTATATGAATTATTCTGTTCACACAAATATATGTAATTTTTGTTGCAGCCACAGTGCAGTTGTTTCCTTTATATTTAATTGACATAATTTCATGTTTTTGCCATGTGACACTAAACATGAAAATGTTGCTGCCTTTGCTGGCCTGTTTCAAAAATTCTCTTGGGATCATGTCGTAAAAGGCCTAATAGGGATCAGTAAACATAAAAATTGTCAAAGATGCACTACTACTAACAGTGCAAGCAATATAATATACTACTTGTTTGAAAAACAAGCTTTGTTTACAACCACACAGACATATTTCTGATGCAAGTGCCAAGTTTTATTCTTCCCTTTGGCTATAAACATGGAGTCAAGAGTAAATAGTTAGTTGCTGCAGTTATATTTGAACTGTTCATTACGTTAAAAGTTTGGGGTATGGAGGTAAGTCATATTGATCATAAAGATTGAAAACTTTAAGTGATTGAGTCAGTTTGAGGGGCAATATCACTTTCCCTTTGTAGCACAAAATGAATGTTATGTCAGTGTCAGAAACTGAAAAGTTCACAAATCTGTGATTCATTTTAAAAGCCACTGATAACATGTTGTGAAAGTACCTACCTCTCTACCTGTAAGTATGCGTTTAAAAGCTGTTGCAAAGCATGGAAAGAAAGACACAAAAGTTACATTCGTTTTGGTTGTCCACTGTAAATGTACTGTAGAGACTCTAGATTCCCTTTCATTAATATTCTTCTGATCTGTAGATTACTCCATGGTGTGTTTGAAAGTGAAAGATTCTGAAATCAGCTGACAACACAGAGATTTGCAGTTTATGTTCTCATTATAAAAACTGTGTAATCTAATGGCCACTTTGTATGGCTTATATAGTTTAAAAGTACCTCATTTGAGAAAGCAATGTCTTGTGATAGTTATGTATATTATTTATAAACAAATTTTCTCACTAAATATGACATTGTTGTTAGAGTACTGATGATGAACCCAAAGAATACCTTTATGCCTGTTGCAACATTGTTACATTTGCCATATTATTAAAAATGTAAGACAGTAAGTACAAGCTTCTTCATTTTAATAGTTTTACACGTAACTTTCCCAGATACTCCCTTCAACTATAGTTACATGTTTCTGCTAATTGTATCACAAATTTACCACATAGTCATCTCAAATGAAATGGTTTGGAGCGTGTACCATAATATTTCTCAGTGTGACTTTAGTGCTGTGCTGTTGAGTACATTGCGCATATGAATTACACTTCTTGAACAGAGCTGTATATCAGGCATCTTTTGTTTATTAAATTATAGCTACTTCTGTTGACAGAACAAAAGTTTCATTTGAAATTTTGGCATGGCAAAGGATTAATTTTAAAACACAAGCAGAAATGTGAAAGAAAAGTAATACCATTTCCCAAAATGTTTATATTCATTCGCCATAAACGGTTTTTGTAGGCCACCTTTAACAGCTGTGGATGAGTTAACTTGAGGTGCTCTGCCTCTTCCCAGGTTGCGAGGACATGTTTAAATAAGAGCCCTGGGTTTCCCTGAAGTGCTATTAACGTGTTTGTGTCCCATTCCACCAACCTCTCACTGCTGTGAATGAGTTACTTCCATACCTCAGAGAATAAAAAAAGTTTTAGAATATTTATTGCGCAAAATATGTTCCTCGTTACAGGCTATCATTTGCAAAAAACTTTGATATCTCGAACCATTTATAAAACATTAGAACCACATGATTCCTTATTTACAGGGACAGAAATGGGCATGGGACTTGCTACCATCTACTAGATATAACTTGAGAACGAAATGAGATATTATTTTGCTCTCAAATTCAAATAAAATTGCAAGATCTTGTCTACATTTCATACATGACAAAGTATAAGGCAAAATCAACCACGCGCAAAGTTTACACAGTGTGTCATTATTTCTGCAAACTCTTTAAAATTTTGTGCAGTGTTTTACTTTGTTTGATGCAGCACAGTAACTATGATGAATAACAAAAATAAATTCAGTCTTTTATTGAGTGAAGATAAGGGGCTGTAATATGCGTGAAAATAAAATTTTTTTACCAAATAGTTTTCTTAAAAATGGATCATGTGTATTTGAGAGTCGTCTGAATGCTGTTTCTCAACACAAGTAGTAACATATGGTGAGCAGTACAATCACAAAAAAGCCACACTCAGCATGGAATGCAGAGAGCACATCTGTAACAGCGAAAAGGTTAAGGGATTGATGATGTAGCTCATCGTGTGTAGTCTAATTTTAATTAATTTATGCCAGATTTGTTAACATTTGGCTTTCACTTTCATGGTCTTCCCTCCTATTGGTAATGTGCAATTTAAATATTTGTTACTTCAGTTATATATTTTGTTCCTTTCCTAAACAGTGACACTCTAAATTTTGGGTGTAAAGCGACTTTTCTTTATTTATCCTGCATGTTGTCTCGGCTTTCTAATTTTCCTCATTTCTTCCTAACAATAAACTGTGTTCCAAGAGTCAAGTTCTCTAATTTTTTGTGCAGGCAGGTCATCTACACAAGGGAACTGGCCACGACTATGACTTCCATGTGGCATTCATGTGATAATACTACTCAAAGAAAACATAAATTGGAATTGGATTTTAAGTTGGTGTGTTCCAAATACAAACTTTTATGTAACCTAACAAATTGATGAAATGATTAATTTTATCTAAATATTAATGTGGCAAGACAGGAATGTCCCAAAGTGAAAAATCTTCTATTTATTGTCTCCTATGGAACAGAGTTTAAATTGTGTTTGCTTGGGAGAGATTTGCAGATAAGACTACAATTAGTGATACATTTTGTCCAGAGATGATGTGTACATTTCCGAAGCCTCTTGAAAATAATTGCTGATGAAGTTATGATGGCATATTGAGATTACATTCCTACTAAACTGGCCATATACTTCAGCTGGTATGAGAGGATTTTGTTACTCACAGAATAAGAGTAAAATTTTGTGATTCGTAGTTCTAAAATTCACTCGGTGAGAGTGCATAGAGGAAAGATTACATTGCATTAACATATGAACCCACTACATTGTGTAAAGATCTAAAACACTGGTTGTCGAACCATGGGCCGCAAGTTACCCAAATCAAATATTTGTGTGACCTGCAGTTCTCATCTTATTTTATGACATACATCTAGAATAGTGAGCACTAACAGCTTTTTTGTTTGATATTACACAAAAATTCAACAGGCTTAATGTGGGATTGCAAGGACCAAACAAGGTAATTGGACAAATAACTAATAAAATGTCTGCACTTGAAGCAAAACAGCAATTTTATAAAAATGAACATGAAGAAATAGATTTGTCCAGCTATTGCTATGCTCCGATCAGATTTATCTATCGCTGAAAGTATTTACCAAGATGTGGCATCCTATTTCGAAGAATATTTGGAGGAAATAAAAAAACATTCACTGAAGTGACAAAATTCAACTGCAAAAATGTGGGAAATTAAGGAGATGGGACCTGGATAAACTGAAAGAACCAGAGGTTGTACAGAGTTTCAGGGAGAGCATAAGGGAACAATTGACAGGAATAGGGGAAAGAAATACAGTAGAAGAAGAATGGGTAGCTCTGAGGGATGAAGTAGTGAAGGCAGCAGAGGATAAAGTAGGTAAAAAGACGAGGGCTGCTAGAAATCCTTGGGTAACAGAAGAAATATTGAATTTAATTGATGAAAGGAGAAAATATAAAAATGCAGTAAATGAAGCAGGCAAAAAGGAATACAAACGTCTCAAAAATGAGATCGAGAGGAAGTGCAAAATGGCTAAACAGGGATGGCTAGAGGATAAATGTAAGGATGTAGAGGCTTATCTCACTAGGGGTAAGATAGATACTGCCTACAGGAAAATTAAAGAGACCTTTGGAGAGAAGAGAACCACGTGTATGAATATCAAGAGCTCAGATGGCAACCCAGTTCTAAGCAAAGAAGGGAAGGCAGAAAGGTGGAAGGAGTATATAGAAGGTTTATACAAGGGTGATGTACTTGAGGACAATATTATGGAAATGGAAGAGGATGTAGATGAAGACGAAATGGGTGATACGATATTGCGTGAAGAGTTTGACAGAGCACTGAAAGACCTGAGTCGGAACAAGGCCCCCGGAGTAGACAACATTCCATTAGAACTACTGATGGCCTTGGGAGAGCCAGTCATGACAAAACTCTACCAGCTGGTGAGCAAGATGTATGAGACAGGCCAAATACCCTCAGACTTCAAGAAGAATATAATAATTCCAATCCCAAAGAAAGCAGGTGCTGACAGATGTGAAAATTACCGAACTATCAGTTTAATAAGTCACAGCTGCAAAATACTAACGCGAATTCTTTACAGACGAATGGAAAAACTGATAGATGCGGACCTCGGGGAGGATCAGTTTGGATTCCGTCGAAATGTTGGAACACGTGAGGCAATACTGACCTTACGACTTATCTTAGAAGAAAGATTAAGAAAAGGCAAACCTACGTTTCTAGCATTTGTAGACTTAGAGAAAGCTTTTGACAATGTTGACTGGAATACTCTTTTTCAAATTCTAAAGGTGGCAGGGGTAAAATACAGGGAGCGAAAGGCTATTTACAATTTGTACAGAAACCAGATGGCAGTCATAAGAGTCGAGGGGCATGAAAGGGAAGCAGTGGTTGGGAAAGGAGTGAGACAGGGTTGTAGCCTCTCCCCGATGTTATTCAATCTGTATATTGAGCAAGCAGTAAAGGAAACAAAAGAAAAATTTGGAGTAGGTATTAAAATTCATGGAGACGAAGTAAAAACTTTGAGGTTCGCCGATGACATTCTAATTCTGTCACAGACGGCAAAGGACTTGGAAGAGCAGTTGAACGGAATGGACAGTGTCTTGAAAGGAGGATATAAGATGAACATTAACAAAAGCAAAACGAGGATAATGGAATGTAGTCAAATTAAATCGGGTGATGCTGAGGGAATTAGATTAGAAAATGAGACACTTAAAGTAGTAAAGGAGTTTTGCTATTTGGGGAGCAAAATAACTGATGATGGCCGAAGTAGAGAGGATATAAAATGTAGACTGGCAATGGCAAGGAAAGCGTTTCTGAAGAAGAGAAATTTGTTAACATCGAATATAGATTTAAGTGTCAGGAAGTCATTTCTGAAAATATTTGTTTGGAGTGTAGCCATTTATGGAAGTGAAACATGGACGATAACTAGTTTGGACAAGAAGAGAATAGAAGCTTTCGAAATGTGGTGCTACAGAAGAATACTGAAGATAAGGTGGATAGATCACGTAACTAATGAGGAGGTATTGAATAGGATTGGGGAGAAGAGAAGTTTGTGGCACAACTTGACTAGAAGAAGGGATCGGTTGGTAGGACATGTTTTGAGGCATCAAGGGATCACAAATTTAGCATTGGAGGGCAGTGTGGAGGGTAAAAATCGTAGAGGGAGACCGGGAGATGAGTACACTAAGCAGATTCAGAAGGATGTAGGTTGCAGTAGGTACTGGGAGATGAAGAAGCTTGCACAGGATAGAGTAGCATGGAGAGCTGCATCAAACCAGTCTCAGGACTGAAGACCACAACAACAACAACCTCCTAATATTATGTTGGATTTTCTTTTTCCTGGCATAGTGCAGCAACTCAACGTGGCATGGAGCCAACAAGTCATTAGAAGTCCCTGGCAAAAGTATTGAGCCATGCTGCCTCTATAGCTGTCCATAATTGCGAAAGTGTTGCCATTGCAGGATTTTGTGCACAAACTGATCTCTCAGTTATGTCCCATAAATGTTCAATGGAATTTGTTCCAGGTGAGCTGGGCTGGGTGGCCAAACCATTCTCTCGAATTGTCCAGAATTTTCTTCAAATCAACAATTGTGGCATGGTGACATCGTAAGTTGCCATCTATAAAAATTCCATCATTGTTTAGGAACATGAAGTCCATGAACAGCCAAATGGTCTCCAAGTAGCCAGTGGACTGGAGGACCCAGTCCATTCCATGTCAACACAGCCCACATCTTTATGGAGCCTCACCAGTGTTCAGAGTACCTTTTTCACAATCTGGGCCTGTGGCTTTGTGTGGCACACTTGATCCCTACTAACTGAAATCAGGACTCATCTGACTGGGCCACAGTTCTCCAGTCGTCTAGGGGCCAATCAACATAGTCATGAGCCCAGGAGAGGTGCTGCAGGCGATGTCGTGCTATTAACAAAGGCACTCACATTGGTCGTCTACTTCAATAGCCCATTAACACCAAATTTTGTGACACTGTCCCAATGGATATGTTCGTCATATGTCCCACATTGATTTCTGCAGTTAGTTCACTCAGTGTTGCTTGTTTGTTAGCTCTGGCAACTCTGCGCAGACACTGCAGCTCTTCGTCACCAATTGAAGAATATCGGCAACAATACTGTCCGCGGTGAGAGGTAATGCCTGAAATGTGGTAGCCTCGGCATGCTTTTGACATTGTGGATCGCTGACTGTTGAATTCCATAATGATTCCTGTAATGGGATGTCCCATGCGTCTAGCTGCAACTACCATTTTGTGTTCCTGTCGTGCAGCCATAATCACCTTGAAAACCTTTTCACACGAATCACTTGTATAAAAATCACAGCTCCACCAATGCAGTGCACTTTAATATCTTATATATGCAATACTACTGCCATCTGTAGATGTGCACAATGCTATCGTAGGACTTTTGTCACTTCAAACATAAAGATCTCAAGTTATCTTGCCAATATAGGCTTCATAAAACTCGTTTGATAAATGAAAGAATTGAATTTCAACACATCACACAGCTTAACACTTTCGCCAGCCAGTGCGGCTGATGCTTATAAGCATCCGCACTCACTGTTGGATTACAAGTCTAGTCTAGTTGCAGCGTCTAAGCTAGCATCAAAGTTTTGTGTGGTCAGTTATCGAAGGTATATTGTTTGTAATGGCAGCTAATGAACTGACACCTGGACCTTCCAATGAGAAAAGGAGCAGCAAAAGTGTTAAATTGACAGAGGAACAGTTACTTAGTGTAATAGATGACAGTGGTTTTCTGTGTAGTGAGGACGAAGCATACCACAGAGATTGTCATTTAGAGGCTGCAGAAGAATTGCAGAGTGATGATAGCGTGGAGCACAGCTTTTGACTCGGTTTCGTGACAGTTCCAAATCTGACGATACGGATCATGACTGTGTGGAAATCGACGATGAAAAAGAGCCCGACCTGTCACATGTTGATAATCCAAGTGAGTCCTGGCATAAAGAGCCACATACTATGCAATATCACCCATGTACGAAGGAAGAAGTTTTGGCTGTCTGCGGTGGCCGAGCGGTTCTAGGCGCTCAGTCTGGAACCGCGTAACTGCTATGGTAGCAGGTTTGAATCCTGCTTCGGGCATGGATGTGTGTGATGTCCTTAGGTTAGTTAGGTTTAAGTAGTTCCAAGTTCTAGGGGACTGATGACCACAGATGTTGAGTCCCATAGTGCTCAGAGCCATTTGAAGATGTTTTGCAGAGTCATCCTGCTGGCAATTCTCCTGTGGATTTCTTCAGATTATTGGTAACAGGCGAATTGTTGCACTTTGTAGTTGATGAAACAAACGATAACGCAGTCAACATATTTCTGATCGAAAATACAAAAGAGGGATCTAGGATCTGTAAATGGAAACCTCTAAGCATAGGTGAATTACTAGTTTTCCTTGTTGTTTTGTTACATATGGGTAACGATAAATATCGGCAATTACAAGACTACTGGAAGAAAGAACTGCTGTTAGAGAATAGAGGAATAGCAATGAGTATAAGCAGAGACCAATAGTTGATCATATTACGCTCTCAGAGTTTTACAAAAAATCTGCTTCCAGGAAACCCGAAACTAGACTATCATTTATATAAGATACGACCTATATTGGATTATATTAACATGAGAATGTCTCAAGTGTATTACCCTGGCTGAGATTTATCAATGATTCTTTGGAGGGGAAGATTGTCAATTAGACAATACATAAAAAAGCAAACGTAATAAATAAGGCATTGTGCCTATCTACCGGCGCTTTCCCGCTTGGTAAGTCTTTGAATCTTTGTTTTTAATACAAATAAGGCATTAAGATATACATGCTCAACAATCCAGATGGTTTCATAAATAAGTGCGCTGGGTACACGGGAAGTAGTCAAACAAAAGTTTTCAGAGTCCAAAAGCGTGTAATACGTATTAATTGTGGAGTAAAATCACGGACATCCTGTAGAAACCTCTTCAAAGAACTGAGTATACTAACTACTGCCTCTCAGTATATTTACTCCTTAATGAAATTTGTCCTAGATAATATATCTTTTTTCCAACAAACAGCGCAGTTCATACATACAATACCAGGAACAAAAATGATCTACACAAGGACTTAAAAGCACTTGCTTTAGTTCAAAAAGGGGTCCACTACTCAGGAACATTCATATTCAATAATTTGCCAGCAAACATAAAAAATTTAGTTACAAATAAAGATCAGTTCAAAAGGAGCCTGAGAGACTTACTAGTGGCCAACTCCTTCTTCTCCATTGATGAACTTTTTAATAGAAACAAATGATGTATTGTATATATTCATACTATTAGTATTGTTATTCCAGACTTAAAAAAAGATTGCCCTAATCTAATCTATGTCTGGGACTGATAAGCGAGATCAGATGTTATCGTACATTATGATTTATGTGAACGAAAGACTATCCACGGGCCGAAAAAACTATTCTTTCATGTCAGTGACATGCTAGTTTTGAATTCTCTATATCTGTACAACAAATACTCAGGAAATAAAATGACGTTGTGCGATTGCAGAATGAACATTATAAAGGGCTTCTTTCCGCCAATGGACGTTTCACAAAATGTGAGCAAGAAACATCACAAGCAAACACACGTTGTGCTAAAGTGGGAAGCTACTGCAGGGAAGAAGCAAGTTATGAGGAAACGGTGTAAGAAGTGCGCGGAACAAGGCAAGTGCCCTGATACGCCATACGAGTGTACAACGTGCCCAGACAAACCTGGATACTGCTTGAACAGCTGTATAATTTCCCAGTTTTTTGCGAAAGAATTTGTTGTGCTAAATTTGTTTTAATAGCACTGCAGTTGAAGTGATGGGGAACATGAGAGAAGCCTCCATGTAGGGTGTGTTTTGCTTACTAGTTTCTACACATCCAGGTGTCTCCTGGACATCTATGATAAATGTAGACGACTAATTCTCTCATACCAGGAGCAAACATGCTACTAAACTGACAACCTCTGTCAGAGTCAATCTTAAAAATGTGCATTTGAAGTAAATATAATTTCAAATGAATCCAGTTTCCTTTTTCCTTTTTTTTCCCTTCTCAAGAATTTGCGTTTTGGAATCCAAATTTTACCTGAATGCAATGGATTTGTTGCTCGTTTGAATTGTATTTTTGTTACATTATCAACAAATCAGAACATTTGAACAATGCCTGTGACCCCTATAGGTGTCAGACAGAAAACAGACTTTAAAACATGACCACAATACAGTCGAAGCTTATTTGAAGTAATGGATCTAAGATGTCATCATTAAGTCAGTATAGAACATGATCCTTTACGTCAGCCTGTAGCTCAGGTGTGCTTAGGAGTGTCGGCTCCAAGCGGTACCTGCCATTTCAGTGTGTTACTGTAAAGGGAGGTAGCATCAGTAGTGACAAGCAGGATTGCACGTGGTAACGGAACATAACTGTGGAGAGTCAGTGGAGGAAATGGTTTATGTAGGAGGGTATGTTGTGGGTAATAGGCTGAAGGTGTTGGTCTATGAGAGCAGAGATTCTCTGATTTGGAGCACAGTAACTGGCTACAATGGGTGTCCTAAGTAGTTGGGTTTATGGACATTGGGAAGCAAATAGAAAGTAGGAATGCAGGGAGTGATATGGGTGAAGAGAGAGGTATATACCATGGAGAGGTTCTGTGATGGGCCAAAGGATTTGAGGAGGGAAAAGATCCTGTTGGATTTCTGGAATGGGATCAATGTAGCAGGTTTCGTAGGTGGATGAATCTGACAGCTGGTGGATCCTTCCATCAGATAATCCTTGTGGTACAAAGCTACAGAGTTGGAGCCTTGGTCTGCTGGTAGGATTATAAGGTTGAGATCAGTTTTCAGATGGTGGATTGCAGTTCTTCCTGTGGATCTAATGTTAGCTTTCATGTGGAGGGATTTGGGGAAAGATGGTGGGGACAAGTTTCGAGTTTAAGAAATCCTGGAAAGTTTTAGGAGGTGATATGGAGGCAATGGGTGTGGACAACAGTTGGATGCAGGTGTGAACTGAGTCAAGCAGGGTTCACCACTGGTTTTGGATTGAGTCTGATTACTAAGGTTGGTTGAGAAAAGTATTTCCACTACAGGGACCAGGAGAAGGAGAGATGGTCTTTAACAAATCCAGCATGATTGAATTTGAGAATGGGGCAAAAGGTGAGGCTTTTGGAAAGGACTGATACTTCTGTGGGGATAAGGCTTTTGGAGGAAATATTCATTACTGTATTTTGGACCTGTACAGGTTCCGGACTCTGTATGGTGCTGGGAAGGATTTTTTGATGGTGTAGTAAATATAGTAGATCTGCAAGGCAGGGTTTTTCAACTAAGAGGAGATGGGAAGGAGCAGGTTTGGTGGTTGTTGTAGAAATGGTCGATAGTGGTAATCCCAGACGGGAGTTCAAGGTGAACAGTTTGGAGCCTCTTTTGAGATGGTGTAGTGCATGCTGCTATAGTTCCTGGAGAACGAGAAATGGTGGGATACAGGAATTAGCGGTTGCACAATAGGAGATGTTTATGGATGGGGAGAACATGTGTCAAGGTTTGGGCCTGAGTTACATGGCTTTGCAAGAAAAGGTTGGTGAGGGTTAGTGACTGGTGCAATCTGAACACATGGAGGTTATTGTGGAAGGAGGGGTGACAGCAATACTTCATTGTTAATTATTCTTGCTGTCCATGGTATTTTAAGCATTCAACAGTAAACCCACATTACAAAAGCCTCAATCTTTCTCAATGTTGGCATATTTAATGTCCATCCTTAAGAACTATATGTAAGTACAGACCAGATGTAGCAGCTTAGAAATTCGACTCAAAGATTTGGGTGTAACATGTATTCATGAAAATTTTCTTGAATTTCATAAAAGCATTATCGTACTTCTCTCTGTAACATTTTACCTCCATGTATGATCTCCAGTCTTCACAGAGCCACATTCCAAGGTACTTAAACAGGCCTACTGTGTGTATTAATGAGCCACTGAATTGTAGATTTGCATTTATACAAGAGTCAGGCTGTTGTGTGCCAGTCATACATCCTTTTAGTCTCTATGTCCAGATTTGGGTTACTGCCCCTCCCAATGAACCATGGACCTTGTCATTGGTGGGGTGCCTTGTGTACTTCAACAGTACAGATAGCAGCACCTAAGGTGCAATCACAACAGAGGGGTATCTGTTGAGAGCCAGACAAACCTTTGCTTCCTGAAGATGAGCAACAGCCTTTTCAGTAGCTGCAGGAACCACAGTCTGGATGATTGACTGATCTGGCCTTGTAAATCAACCAAAATTGCCTTGATGTGCTGGTACTGTGAAAGGCTGAAAGTAAGTGGAAACAGCAGCTGTAATTTTTCCCAGGGGCATGCAGCTCTACTGTGTGGTTAAATGATGATGGAATCCTCTTGAGTAAAATGTTCCAGAGGTAAAATAGTCCCCAGTCTGGATCTCTGGGTGGGAACTACTCACGGATATCAGGAGAAACAGAACTGGCATTGTACAGGTTGAGTGTGGAATGTTAGATCCTTTAATTGAGTGGGTATGTTAGAAAATTTAAAAAGAGAAATGGATAGGTTGAAGTTATATATTTTGGAAATTAGTGAAGTTCAGTGGCAGGATGAACAGGACTTCTAGTCAGGTGAATACAGGGCTCAAATATAAAATGAAGTATGGACAGTGCAGGAGCAGGTTTAATAATGAATAAGAAAATAGGAAAGCAGGTAAGATGTCATGAACAGCATAATGACTGCATTATTGTAGCCAAGACTGACATGAAGCCCACATCTACCAAAGTAGTACAAGTTTATATTCCAACTAGCTTTGCAGATGATGAAGAGATTGAAGAAATGTATGATGAAAGAAAAGAAATTATTCAGGTAGGCAAGGCAGATGAAAACTCAATTGTGATGGAGAACTGAAATTCGATGGCAGGAAAAGAAAGAGAAGGAAAAACAGTAGGTGAATATGGACTGAGGTCAAAGGAATCAAAGAGGAAACTGCCTGCTAGAATTTTGCACAGAGCATAATTTAATCATTGTTAATTGTTGGTTTAAGAACCGTGAAAGAAGGGTGTTTATGTGAAAGAGACCTGGAGATCTGGGAAGGTTTCAGATTGATTATATAACAGTAAGACAGGGATTTCAGAACCATATTCTAAATTGTAAGACATTTCCAGGGGCAAATGTGAACTCTGACCATAATTTCCTTGTTACGAACTGCAGATTAAAATAGAAGAAACTGCAAAAAGTTAGGAATTTAATGAGATCAACCTGGAAAAGTTGAAAGAACACAAGATTGGTTGGTTGGTTTGGGGAGGGGACCAAAAGTGAGGTCATCAGTCCCATTGGGTTGGGGAAAGGAAGTCAGTCATGTCCTTTCAAAGGAACCATTCCAGCATTTGCCTGAAAAGATTTAGCCAAACCACGGAAAACCTAAATCAGGATAGCTGTATGTGGGTTTGAACCATCATCCTTGTGAATGCAAGTGCTAATCACTAAGCCACTAAGCCACCTCGCTCAGGAAAAAATGCAAGGTTGTGAGAATTTCAGAGGGAGCATTAGGCAACAGTTGACTAGAAAGGGGAAGGGAATACAGTAGAAGATGAAAAGGTAGCTTTGAGAGATGAAATAGTGAAGGCAGCAGAGAATCAAACAGGTAAAACAACAATGCTTTTTAGAAATCCGTGGGTACTACAGGAGATACTGAATTTAATTGACAAGAGGCGAAAACATCAAAAGGCAGTAAATGAAGCAAGCAAAAGGGAACAAAAATGAGGAAATGCAAAACAACTAAATCAGGAATGGCTAGAGGACAAATGTTAGGATTTAGAAGTATATTTCACTAGGGTAAAGATAGATACTCCCTACAGGAAAATTAAAGAAGCCTTTGGAGAAAAGAGAAGCAGCTGTGTGATTATCAAGTGCTCAGGTGGAGAACCAGTACTAAGCAATGACATTCCATCAGAGCTGCTGATAGTCTTGGGAGAGACAGTCATGACAAAACTATTTCATCTGGTGTGCAAGATGTACGAGACAGGCCAAATACCCTCAAACATCAAGAAGAATTTAAGAATTTCAGTTGCAAAGAAAGCAGGTGCTGACAGATGTGAATATTACCAAACTACCAGTTTAATGAGTCAAGGTTGCAAAATACTGACAGAAATTCTTTACAGGAGGATGGAGAAACTGGTAGAAGCTGACCTTGGGGAAGATCAGTTTGTATTTTGAAGAAATGTAAGAACACATGACGCAATACTGAGCTTACTACTTCTCTTTGAAGATAGGTTAAGTAAAGGCAAAACTAGGTTTATATCATTTATAAACTTAGAGAAAGCTTCTGACAATGCTGTGAGCACTCTGTTTGAAATTCTAAAGGTAGCAGGGGTAAAATACAGGGAGTGAAAAGCTATTTACAACTTGTACAGAAACGAGATGGAAGTAAAGAGAGTCAAGGGCCTTGAAAAATAAGTAGTGGTTGTGAGAAGGGAATGAGCCAGGGTTGCAGCTTATCCTTGATGACTCAGTCTATACATTGAGCAAGCAGTAAAGTAAACCAAAGAAAAATTTGGTGTAGTAATTAAAGTTCAGTGAGAAGAAATTAAAATTTTGAGCTGTGATGATGACGTAATTCTGTCTTGGAAGAGCAGTTGAATGGAATGGACACCATCTTCAACGGGTGATATAAGATGAACATCAATAAGCAAAACAAGGATAATGGAATGTAATCAAATTAAATCAGGTGGTGCTGAGGCTATTAGATTAGGAAACAAGGCATTTAAAGTAGTAGATGAGTTTTGCTATTTGGGCAACAAAATAAGTGATGATGGCTGAAGTAGAGAGAATATAATATGTAGACTGGCAATGGCAAGAAAAATGTTTCAGAACGGTGTTAAAAGCCTTCTGGAAATAAAAAAAATATGGTTTTAATTTGACATCCTCTGTCGATAGCACTCTTAACTTTGTGAGAATAAAGAGCTAGTTGTGTTTCACAAAAGCAATAATTTCTGAATCTGTTTTGACTCTGTGTTAATAGGTCATTTTCCTTTTTTCATTGCTTCTGCAACTATGTTCTGACCAGTTTTGTGTAGAGGATGATTACCATATCTCATTAATTTATTTGGTATCGATCTATCGATTGCACTCAATACTATTTCTTTGATTTTAAACCACATCTGGTCTATGCTTACACGGACACACTAAAAGGAGTGGAGACTGCTTCTTGGGAAGGCGTCATGCAAATTTTTATCTGCTTTTTTAAACAACCTGCCAGCACTTTCGTTTAGTACGTCATATCATATTTGTTTTTAATATTTGGTTATTTTTACTGACCCCTTGACTCAGATGATACAGCTGCTGAACAGCTTAAAGAAAACTTGAGTCTCATTTCAAATAGGTACCTCACTCACATATTTACAGTTGGCAGTGACTTCAGTCTGCCCTCGATATGTTGGTGAAAATACATGTTTAAATTTGGTATCTATCAACCTGCCAGCACTTTCGTTTGGTAAGTCACATCACCTTTGTTTTTAGATATATTTTTCCCACGTGGAATGTTTCCCTCTATTATAACCAAATATTAATTTATTCTGATTGTCAAGTATAACCTGTACCCACACTAACTCATAGGAACAGTTTCACTACAAGGTACATTTGCAGCAATAAAAAGCCCATCACCAATTGTTCGTGGTACACTGACAACAATAAACAGTCCACCACCAACTGTATTTAAACTATCCTTTCTGAACATGGCTAGGAACTTCGTAAAAATTTTGGCTGGAGTTATATCTGGCTTTAGCCAACTTTCCATACCTGTAACGATTCGAGCTACAGTGGTTTCTGTTAGCACTTGGAGCTCTGGTTCTTTCCCAGCAAAGCTACTCTCTAAACTTTTATCAAGAAAAAAAAATCCAGGCCTCTCCACACAGCACCAGCTACCCATGTAGCCACTTGTTGTGGACCCCTGGCCTATTAAGCAGAACTTGAAAACCCACCACCCTATGGCACAAGTCAAGGAATCTGCAACCTATTGTTAGTACCAACATGAGCCACTGTCTGCAATTGGCTTCATCCTGTGCTCTTCATGGTATCTGGAAAAACCCATTCCACGTCAGGAATGACTCTTGTTAGTATACATACAGAGTGTACACTGGCTTTGTTCCCCTCCTTTGTAGCCATATCCCTATGGGGGCCCAATATGCACCTAACAGAGCTCCCAACTACCAGTAATCCTACTCTCTGTGACTGTACATATCTTGCAGGCCAAGAGGCAATCTCTGGAACAGAGAAAGGGACTGCATCTGCCTCAGGATGTTTATCACATGCAGACAGAACCTGAAACCTGTTTGTTGGATGAATTAAGGTGGCCCTCCAAGTCTTTCACAGCCTGCCAGTTCTTGGAGTGACCTCCCACTCAACCACGGATGAGGTGTCATCCTCAGTGCAGCCAGTACCTGGGGTGGCCATGGTAGTGGACCAATTTGGGGGACACACAGGATGTGCTGGAGATCCCTTGGATCCCCATGTCTGGCCACCCAGAGTGATGCCCACTACCAATAACCTCAAGCTGTGTAACCAAAGCCAGCACCACCTGGAGCCATGAGTTAAGGGTTATGAACTCAGCTCACATCTGAACACAGAAGCACAGTTCCTACCCACACTAAAGAAGCTGGAAGTATACACTAGATGTTTATTAAAATACAGAACTGTGCCTCAAAGTTTAGAAGTTTAAACTAAAGAGTAGAGAGCAAATTCAAAATAAGTCACTTCTTATGAGATGCTGTGTCATACCACGAATGAAACATTGTACTTAATGGTGCACTTCACTGCACTACTCCTGTAATGAAAGCTACCATAAACTTGTTTTATATCCTATTTTATCTTGAGCAGTGATTATCATAATGTTTTTCATTGCTTTCCATACTTTGGTGCACTTTTATCATTCAATGAGAGGTGTCATACAGGTCTTTACTTTACTGTTGATATCCATGACTACTTCACTTCTCAATCCAGAATGATTGAGTTTTTGATAAGCCACCCTCATTTGTTGAGGTGTTTTTTAAAAATGTTTAATGAGTTTGGTTTTAGACAAGCTACAAGCAGTACATGATCAGGTTGTGGATCTGCTCCAGGATAAGTGGATGCTATTGTGACTGGAGTTCCAAAACTTATTGATTAGAATATAGTCTATATACTTATAAACTATATTGTCTTCTTTGTTGGCTGGAGAGTTCCATGTATGCAGTCACTGGGGTGTAATTTGAACCTAGTATTAGTGGTTTTCTTATTGGCAGAGTCATAGTCGGTTATCACATCTCTTGTTCCATGCTCCAAAATCAGACAGCCTACCCAAATCTTCACATTAGCCATTTCCCTGTTTGACACTGAAGTCTTCCATTATTATATTAACCTTGAGATATTTTGTGAGGTTAAGAATTTTCTTGATTTGCTTATACAAGGAGTCCACTTCTTGCACATATGTAGCTGCAATTGGCACTTACACTTAAATGATACTGATGCTTTACTGGCTCAAAACTCAGCTTTAAATGAGCAAATTTATTAAGATAGAGGATATGGGACAAAATCTGCAACACACTTGGATACGCTCTGACACTGTAATTCCCACTCTTCTATGATTTCCATCCAAGTTCTCAAAATAAAAGAGTGTACTTGCTATACATAGTATACCAATACTCAAACATCCCATTCTTGGATCATATTTGCTGTTTCCTGCAATATCCAACAATGATTTTCTTCCTTACATTCATCTTTAATATGGATCCACTCAAAACTACTTATATGGCTGAAGAAATTTATTGGAAATGTGTGTGGCCTATCAAGACACAAATTATTTAAAATACAAACTGTTCAGTGGTTTTACACTTCACAGCAAAAAAAGTGGAGCCACTATAGACAAAATCACTGGAAATTTGGACAATTCCACAATAACGGCACAAAAACCTGCCCAGGGTATGATGTCAGACAGAGGAAGTGAGGTACTGATTCAGGAATATCTGATGCTTACTCTGTTACTGCTTATGCCCTATGTGCTAGGATTGCTTATTTGACTTTATGGAAGATGGTACTCCTAAATGGCTCCTGGCTACAAGACAGGTTGTGGACCTGACAATGTTCAAAAAGCAGCAGCAGCAATTGGATGCCAACATATGAGACATGGAGGCCAAAAAACTTTTAAGAATCAGTTTGTGAGTGTGCACTATCTACCACTCAGGCTTAATTGTTTAATTGGAAATAACTAAAAATGAAAGTCTTATTACACATGTGTGTTTGTTGCTAAAATTGCCAATCTTCAGCTTTTGAAAACTGAAATTATAGCTCTGGCTGTTTTGGAATTCAACTCAATGCCATTTATTTATTTATTTATCTCTTGTTCCAGTGATCCAAGTTGTGACACTATCACAGGATATGGAACGTGTCAATTTTAGAAGCTTTTGGCCAGAATTTGTGGTAATACATAAAACAAAACAAAAACAGTAAACAGTGACTTAGGTCACTACAAAAAATACATTTTAAAGATAGATAGAGATTACAAAGCAAAAAACAGTAAACAGTAACTTAGGTCCCACTACAAAAAATACATTTTAGAGATAGATAAAGATTAAAAAATAATAAGTGTTACAGAGAAATAAATATTGCAAAATATATGTTTACAATAAAAATATTCAGTATTACAAATACAAATTTGGGCATACATTTGCAATTTACAATACAAGAAATGTTAAACACTGTAGTTCAGTAACTCTTCTATTGTATAAAATGATCCTTGCAATAAGAACTGCCTTAAGGTCTTTTTAAAGAAGAGATCATCATCTACCAAACACTTAATTCTTGAAGGGAGGGCATTAAAAATCTTACAGCCACTGAAATGGACTCCTTTCCGTACCATACTTAGATTTGGCTGTTCATAGTGGATATCATGTTTCGTTCTAGTATTGTGACTGTGATATGCACTATTCAGCTTAAAGATGGATTTTTCTTTCCTTATGAAGCACATCAACGAGAAAATATATTGCGCAGTGGATGTAAGAATTTCAAGCTTCTTAAAAAGATTTCTGCATGTGGCTCTAGGATGGACTCCACACATGATCCTTATGGCTCTTTTTTGTACACACAGTACTTTTTTAGCCAGTGGCTGATTTCCCCAAAATATAATTCCAAATGCCATAATTTCATGAAAGTAACCATAATACACTGACTTCATGGTTTCCATATTTCTATAAGAAGAAACAATGCCAATGCGTATTTTGCTGAACTTAGTCTTTTGGATAGATCCACGATGTGGTTTGACCAGTTCAGTTTGCTATCAATATGCAAGCCTAGTTATTTTGAGGAGTCTAGCCTGGTTATTGTCTGCTCGCCTATTTTTATTACTATTTCCTCATCTTTGGATGTTTTGTGGAACTGAATGTAGTTTGTTTTACAGTAATTTAAAGAAAGACCATTAATGTTGAACCAGTTCACCATTTCATTTATGTTACCTCAAGTTTATCTATTGAATTACCAATAAGTAGTGTAGTGTCATCCACGAAAATGGTGAATCCACAATATTCCATAGAGAGAGGGAAATTATTTATAAATATAATAAAAAGAAGGGGGCCCAGAATTGAGCCCTGCGGCACTCACCGTGTGATGATACCCCATTCTGAAGATACTGGGACACCATCTTGACTATCTACTACAACGTTTTGTTTCCTGTTTGACAGATATGAGCCAAGCCATTTCCCTGCTGCACCACTTATACCGAGATGTGCAGCTTTTTGTAAAATAATTTTGAGATTTACACAGTTAAATGCTTTTGTTAGGTCACAAAATATGCCAATCACTTTTAGTTTTTTGTTGATAGATTCCAAGAGTTTGCCAGTGAATGCAAATATTGCATCTTCTGTTGACAAACCTTTCTGAAATCCAAACTGACTTTTGCTGAAGCTATTGTGTTCACTGAGGTGCTTAAAATCCTGGCATGCATTTGTTTCTCTAAAACCTTTGTAAAGCTTGTCAGTAGTGATATTGGCCTATAGTTAGTATACATCTTATCCCCCATCTTATTCAGCGGTTTTACAACTGCATACTTAAGCCTCTCAGGAACTATTCCTTGCTTAAGTGACGCATCAAAAATGTGGCAAAGGACTTTACTTACATGGCTGGAGCAGTATTTTAATAATTTGTTAGAAATGTCATCAATTCCTGCAGTTTTTACTTTTCAGGGATTTAATAACTTTTTCAATTTCTTGAACAGTGACTGTTTTTACCTTCATGTGTTGTACTGAACCAGGTACTCTAGCTTTCAAAAGATTGATGGCTTGCTTCATGGGCCCTTGTAAACATATTTTTTCTGTTGCTGTTAAAAAATTGTTGTTGAATGTGTCTGCAAATGTTTTTGGATCGCTAACAAGATTACCTAACAAGATTACCCTCAATCAAAGATTTGGATATTTTCACTACGAACTGCATTTTTCCCCATTTCCTTCTTTACAAATTTCCAGATAGCTTTTACTTTATTGCTCGAGTTGACAATTTCTGCCTTCAAGCACATGTTCTTTTCTGCCTGAATGGTCTTATTCAGAACTTTATTGTAGACTTTATTGTGTGTAATCCTACTGTTATCATTTGAACTCATGCCTGCAGCATATAGTTCTCTTATGGTTTTACAAGAGATTTTGATGCCTTTAGTAATCCAAGGCTTGTTTCCAGATTTGAACAGGTTTTCTCTCACTGTTTTTTTAGGAAATGCTTCCTCAAAAGGCTTGTAACTTCATTGATAAATATATTAAATTTTGAAGTAACATCAACTGTAGCATATACAGGAGACCAGTCCACAAGCCGTAATTGCTGATTAAAGGTGTCTGATTAAAGGTTTCAGTGGTGTGTCTGTTTATAATCCTAAATGTTTTACAAATGAAATTTTCTTTTCTTTGTACATTCATTTGGCTTAGAGTGAGGAATTGCCCTTCATGATCAGAGAGACCATTTATAATATTTTTCATGGTTAAATTATTGCAAATATCCTTATCTACAAATACATTATCTATTAAAGTGCTAGAGCTCACAGTTACTCTAGTTGGAGCGTCCACCATTGGTACTAAATTGTAGCAGTACATTAACTGTTCAAAGTCTGTCTTGTTTCTATTTTCTGTTAAAAGGTCCACATTGAAGTCACCCGTAACAATGATAGATTTAGTTTTCCTACATAGGTGGGCCAGAAGTGATTCAGTTTGTCTTAGAAATACATTTACGGTAGATTTCCAACAGGTGCTCTGTAGACAGCCAGAACAATAACAGTTGCACAGTCTGCTGTTAACTCAATGCCACACACCTCAAAATGTTGTTCATCACAGTATTTGCTTAAATCTAGCAATGTATATACTATATTATTTTTTATAAATATTGCAACACCACCTTTTCCCATAACAAATCTGCAGTAATGAGTAGCTAAACTAAAATTCTCAATCTGTAGCATGTGTATCCCACTCATAACCTGATGTTCTGAGAAACACAGTATATCAGGCTCACTTTCACACTCGTCTTTTAAATTTTTTAGCAACTGGTCTATTTTATTCTTGAGGCTACATATATTTTGGTGGAATAAAGACAAAGTTTGATTTTTCCTCACCTCTGCATTTGCTTGATGTTTGCTAGGAGCGGCTTTTTTCAGTACATTAGTTGATGGTATTACTTGAGGTGTGGAAAACTCATATTGAACACAGGAGAGAGATGCTTCACACCACTTTGAATCCTCATCTCTCATGTTACTCACCATAAACAATGCTGAGTTTGTTTTCTGTTGCGTGTAGCATGGGCAATAGTTACCGCTGAATATGTTGTTTTAGCTGCTGGTTCTGCTACTGACGATTCTACTGCTTTTGAGGATGCTTCTTTTTCTTTTTCTGAGACTGGTCCCATACCGGTACATGGAATTTTTCTATTCGTTCTCTGTCTCTGTTTGCAATGATTTCATGTATCATTTTACATACAAAGTTTTTCTTTCATAATTTAGATGCATTCCGTGTTTGGTATGCCGGCATCTGTCCAATTTGCCTATATCAAGAACGCTACATTTTCCAAACAAAGAACACATCTGCTTCGTTTTAATGTTAGTTTTTAAATTTCTTTGTTTACACACTAGTGACACATTAGATCATATCTGTGTGGTAATCTTGCAACTATTGTATGTTTTTGTTTACTGCATTCCAGGAATTTCTTTAGTTCAGTGAGACAGTTATTTGCTTCATTTTTTGCAACATCATTTGCACCCACTATACACACAACATAGTCATTTTTTCCCGACATTTTGTGTTTTAAATCAACACCAATAATGTTTTTTGTTGTTGCTCCTGGCTTCACAAAACCTGTTGCGAAAAAATTGCTTACCATGAGTGTTATGTTATTGTGAATAACACTCTGCATGTCAATTTTCTCATGATGTAGTGGTTTGTGGAATGGAGTGCTGATCTAATAATGCATAGTATTTTTGTTCATGTCAATGAATGAGTTTACTAGAAAGAAAACAACCACAAAATTTAGGAGAATGTTTACCAAACTGTTTAATCAAGTGCATGAGTTACTAGTTCTTGACTTTACTGCATATAAGGTACACTGCAATTCACTTCAGATTTATGAGGTACTGAACCGGTTTTGTGAGGAGAATTACAATGTAGAGGTTTTCCTAAATTTCGCTGCTGATTTTTTGTCTGACAGTTTCAAGAAGAATAAAAAGACAGGTGTAATAAATTAGTCCTCCAGACACATTTGACCCACAGCTAATACAGTCATTGCTTCTGAAGACACTCACATTACCACTGAGCCAGTGAGCTACTATTGTGATCTTTACTCTATCACTGCCATAGCGATGGCTAGGAAGGATAATATGCAACACTGATGATGAGATCAGTTATATTTTCTATGTGGAATGACCTTTCTTGACTCAAAGCTATAAATTTTATAGTCCAATGTCACACCTTTTGTAAAAATTGCTCAGATAACAAGAAAACATTAGGTGAATTTACCAGGGTAATTCTATACGTCTAGGAAGTAACTTGGTGATTGTAGAGTTGTCAAACATGTTCTGCAATGTTGTCAGCTATACTAGTCAGAGGCAGAATACATCTGCACTGCTGATAGTTTTTCTGAGCATTCTTGGGAGTGAGGATTGTAGCTCTTTCCCCAGAGATGCGAGCACCTAATTGACCCTGGGTCAAAACACTGAACACATTTCTGTAACTAGGCTTGGGAGCTAGAGTGCAGATGATGATGATGATGAGGATGATGATGATGATGATGATGTGATGTGATGATGATGATGATGATAAATAATAATAATAAAACTGTAGTACAAGCTGAACCTCATAAATCAATGGCTGCTGCAATTATTATTGTTTTCCTTTCTTAAGCATACTGGAGACTGAAAAGTTCAGTCATCAGGTGTGGTTCACTGTTTTGGAGTATCTGTCGTGGTTATAGTGCAAGGATTATGTGCAGGTAACATCTTTTGATCATTAAAGACTTCTACTAAACAATGCTGTCATTCGCATTATCCTTCCCCTCACTCCCCAACCCCCATCCTCCTCCCTCTCCACAGAAGAACGTAAAAAGGACAACAACAGAGCATTTACACTGAAGACCCAAAGCTACTGGTACACCTGCCTAATATTGTGTAGGGACTCCATGAGCATGTACTAGTGCCGCAACATTACGTGGCATGGACTCGACTTATGTCTGAAGTAGTGGGACAGAATTGACACCATGAATCCAGCAGGGCTGTCCATAAATCTGTAAGAGTATGAGCTGGTGGAGATCTCTTCTGAACATCACCTTGCAAGGCATCCCAAATATGCTCAATAATGTTCATGTCTGGAGAGTTAGTTGGGCAGTGGAAGTGTTTAAGTGTTCCCGGAGACACCATGTAACAATTCTGGACATGTGAGATGATGCATTGTCCTGCTGGAATTGTTCAAGGTCATTGGAGTGCACAATGGACATGAATGGGTGCAGATGATCGGACAGGATGCTTACGTACTTCTCACCTGTTAGAGTTGTATCTTGATGTATCAGGGGTCCCATATCACTTCAGCTGCACATGCCTCACACCATTACAGAGCCTCCACCAGCTTGAACAGTATCCTGCTGACATACATTGTCCATGTATTCATGAGATTGTCTTCATACCCGTACATGTCCATCTGATCGATACAATTTGAAACGAGACTCATCCGACCAGGCAACATGTTTCCAGTCATCAGCAGTACAATGTCAGTGTTGACAGGATCAGGCAAGGCATAGAGCTTTGTGTCTTGCAGTCATCAAAGGTACACAAGTGGGCCTTCAGCTCCAAAAGCCCATATTGATGATGTTTTGTTGAATGGTTCATGCGCTGACATTTGTTGATGGCTCAGCACTGAAATATGCAGCAGTCCGTGGAAGGGTTGCAGTTCTGTCACATGTAACAATTCTCTTGTCATTGGTCCCATTCTTGCAGGATATTTTCCCGGCCACAGTGATGTCGGAGATTTGATGTTTTACTGGATTTCTTATATTCATGGTACACTCGTGAAATGGTCGTACGGGAAAATCTCCACTTCATCGCTACCTCAGAGATGCTGTGTCCCATCGCTCATGCACCATCTATAGCACCACATTCAAACTCACTTAAATCTTGATGACCTGCCATTGCACCAGCAGTAACTGATCTAATAACTGCGCTAGACCCTTGTGTTATATACGCATTGCCAACTGCAATGCCACATTCTGCATGTTTATATATCTCTGTATTTGAATACACATGCCTATACCAGTTTCCTTAGCAATTCAGTGTAGTATGAAATGCACAGAGAAATTCAGTAAGGTGCAAGTAATATAAACCTTATATCATTCAACTGAATTGTGCAGAGAAACAATGCAGTCACTGGAAATTGCACTGCAAAGGCATAAAGAATGAAAGCATGGAATGTAAAATTAAACACAATATGCTGACAGTAAAGTCTTTAATACATCATTCTTAAGTAAAACTGTCATTCAGTCTATAATAATCAGAAAAAGAAAAATAACTTCTGCCAAATGATGACAAAAAAGCTATTGTTGATACGTTTGTTCACATATGCAAAAACCTTCTGATAAGTAAGCTGTCCAGTTTGCAGAATGCAAATGATAGGAGAGATGGAAAGAGTAAGAGTTTCACCTAGCTGAGCATGCAGCACATTTGCAATGCATTGCTTTGCAGCCAGTGCTGTTTTTTTCTTAATGTCTTACCTGATAGCTTCATGTTAATGACACATCTAGGTCATCACAATAATTATATGAAAATCTTTGAGGAGTGATTGCTAGAGTAGACTGAAATAAGGTAGTGTGCATTACCTTCAAGTTCATTTCCTTGTATAGCCATTCTACACATTTCTTCAAACATTTTCTTCTTTGCTTAGTTGGCCTAGTGGCTTGCCATCTGAGCTCTTGATAGTCACTTTGGTGCTTTTCTTTTCTCCAAAGGTCTCTCTAATTTTCCTAGAGGTGGTGTTGATCTTTCTCCTAGTGATGCATACTTGTACAGAATTGTATTTGTCCTCTAGCCAATTTACATAGTCTATCAATGTCATTTTTGGATGTCTGTATTTCCTTTTATCATCTGTGTTTTGTTTTCT
Organism: Schistocerca gregaria; assembly: GCF_023897955.1. NCBI lineage: Eukaryota > Metazoa > Arthropoda > Insecta > Orthoptera > Acrididae > Schistocerca > Schistocerca gregaria. The sequence continues at coordinate 208,711,732 of NC_064926.1, forward strand.
TTGTCATCAATTACATTTAATTTCTCCTGTGTCAACAAGGATTTCTACTAGCTTTGTATTTCTGCCTATTTATTCTCTGTTGCCTTCAATAATTCATCCCTCAAGCCTACCCATTCACCTTAAATTGTATTTCTTTCCCATTTCAGATGATTGTTGACTAATGCTCTCACTGAAACTCTGAAGAGTCTCAGGATCTTTCACTTTATGCAGGCCCCATATCCTTAATTTACTATCTTCTTGCAGCCTCTTCAGTTTTACTCTGCTGTTTCTAACCAATAAATCATTGTCAGATTCTACAACTGCTCCTGCAAATGTTTTACAACTCATAATCGGGTTCTGAAAACTTTGTCTTGCCATTATATAATCTATCTAAAACCATGCAGCTGTGACATCATATGAGAGGTGAGTCTGCTGTGCAAGGCAATTAAAAATTTCAGAGTTTGGCTGAGAATAATATAGTTGGCAAGTTTCCATGAACTGACTGGATCAGGTAGGCAAGCAAGCACTGAGGAGTGCTCAGAGTCACTGCAATAAGCCTTGGAAGGCAATGGGAGTTGCTGTCCAGCAGGTCACTGTGTGGGAAATCCCATGATGGTTGGGGCAAACTGTACTGCCATGTGCTTGTGAATGCTGAGTAGTATGGTCAGGCTCTGACTGTTCGAAAGCTAAAAGCTTTGAATATCCATTAAAAACACAAATACCACTTCCAGACATACAACAGAAAGTCTGATGAAAGTGATGAAATCTCAGAAGATTAATTCACTGATGTTATTACCTTCCTTACAAAGTATGAGTAAATATGAACAAAGTTATTGGCATTTATATGCAAAATTGTTTACTAAAGCAATAATGAGCTGCAGATACACTACTTGTGTGTAAGGCATGTGGCTGGATAGGTCTTGATGCAAGCTATAAAAGGGCCATATTTATTTTAACTTTGAAGAGATACAGCTGTTATAAATAAAGTAATTTATTATTTCAGAAAGTAGTGCCAAAAGCACAGTTCTCCACAGATGCACTGTAGATTGGCATCAGCATGAATAATTAATCCTTTTACTACATTTTTTTTCTACCTGCTTAACAAATACTTTAGTAAGTTAATATGGCTACAAAGTTCTTCATGGCAGACTCCTTTCATAAAAAACAAAGAGAATACTTACTGCAGTTCAACACCTGATGTGACGGATGGCGCTGCATGCAACGCTAGATAGAGTGCACAAGCAAAATCTATGAACATAGAGTGCACCATCTCTGCATGTGCACTCATGACATAATCCAGTCAATTGGATGCCATTCTGGGGGTATAAAAGAGAGAACCTTGCCAGCTCATGAATTCAGTGTTAGTCCTTGACAAAGATGATGTTGGATATCATCAAAAGCTTGGAATTCTATCTGAATGTAGTATGTTAATGTTTGTAAGATGACTATTTCAATAGTGTAATATGGCAGTGGCAAGCTGAATAAAGACATGAGTTTGACTAGCTTTTGTTGTTCCTTTTGTGATGTATATAATGCAAATCAAAGTTAACTGTTCTGTGATGCTTAGTATGTTATAATGTATCAGCCTACAAATTATTGTAAGTGTATATACTGAAATATGTTAAGAATATAAAATACACACTCTTTAGTACAGTGGTTAGATACAAGGTGCTCACTTGACTTTAGTGGTGGGTCATGTGATGAAAGTTTTAAATAGGCAGGATGAGCATGATTCATGTTCTTTTGATGTTCTGCATTGGTGGGTAAGGTTGTTTGTAAAGTTTGCATAGCCAGTTAGCTGTGTGACAAAGTATTAGTTGGAACACAATTATTTTGATGTGTATTTATTTGTCAGGACTTAGAAAATATTTGAACAATGAGTGCTAGTACAATTATCAGTAATTGAACTTTTGTGAAACTGATTTGGTTATTGTATTTGTCTTAACCCCCTCCCCCCCCCCCCTCTCCCCCAATGAACCACATAAACATTCCTGTCGGTGGGGAGGCTTGCGTATCTCAGCTCTACAGATAGCCCTACCATAGGTGCAACCACAACGGAGGGGTATCTGTTAGAGGCCAGTCAAATGTGTGGTTTCTCAAGAGGGGCAGCAGCCTTTTCAGTAGTTGCAGGGGCAACAGTCTGGATGATTGACTGATCTGGCTTTCTAACATTAACCAAAACAGCTTGCTGTGTTGGTTCTGCGAACGGCTGAAAGAAAAGTGAAACTACAGTAGTAATTTTTACATAGGGCATGCAGTTTTACTGTATGGTTAAATGATGATGGTTCCCTCTTGGATAAAATATTCTGGAGGTAAAATAGTCCTCCATTTGGATCTCTGGGCAGTGACTACTCAGGAAGACATTGCCATCAGAAGAAAGGAAATTGGCATTCTATGGATTGGAGCGTGAAATGTCAGATCCCTTAATCGGGCAGGTAGGTTAGAAAATTTAAAAAGGGAAATAGATAGGTTAAAGTTAGATATAGTGAGAACTAGTGAAGTTTGGTGGCAGGAGGAACAGGACTTCTGGTCAGGTGAACACAGGGTTATAAATACAAAATCAAATAGGGGTAGGTTTAATAATCAATAAAGAAACTGGAATGTGGATAAGTTAATATGAATAGCATAGTGAACACATTATTGTTGCCAAGATGGACATGGAGCCCACATCAATCACAGTAGTATAAGTTTATATGCGAAATAGCTCTGCAGAAGAGGAGGAGATTAAAGAAATGTATGATGAAATAAAAGAAAGTATTCAGATAGTTAAGGGAGACAAATATTTAACAGTCCTGCAGGAATGGAATTCAATAGAAGGAAAAAGAATAGAAGGAAAACTAGTTGGTGAATATGGACCGGGGGGGGGGGGGGGGGGGGAGGAATGAAAGAGGAAGGCACCTTGTAGAATTCTGCACAGAGCATAATTTAATCATAGCTAATACTGGTTTAAGAATCATGGACGATGTATATGTGGAAGAGACCTGGAGACACCAGAATGCTTCAGATTGATTACCTAACGGTAAGACAGAGATTTCAGAACCAGGTTTTAAATTGTAAGATATTTCCAGGGACAGATATAGGCTCTGACCACAATTTATTGCTTATGAACTGCAGATTAAAACTGAAGAAACTGCAAAAAGGCAGGAATTTAAGGAGATGGGACCTGAATGAACTGAAAGAACCAGAGGTCATAGAGAGTTTCAGCAGGAGCATTAGGGAATGACTGAGAAGAACGGGAGAGAGAAATACAGCAGAAGAAGAATGGGTAACTTTGAAAGATGAAATAGTGAAGGCAGCAGAAGATGAAGTAGGTAAAAAGATGAGGGCTCATAGAAATCCTTGGTTAACACAAGAGATACCAAATTTAATCAATGAAAGGATAAAACATAAAAGATAAAACATAAAAATGCACTAAATGAAGCAGGCGAAAAGGAATACAAACGTCTAAAAAATGAGATCAACATGAAGTGCAAAATGGCTTACCAGGAATGTCTACAGGACAAACATAAGGATATAGAAGCATATATCACTAGGGGTAAGATAGATGCTGCCTACAGGAAAATTAAAGAGACTTTTGAAAAAAGAGAACCACTTGTATGAATATAAGAGCTCAGTTGTAGTGCAGCTACTGGCATGGTCTCCTACGCCAAACAAGTCTCACTGGATGAGCCAGAAGATGTGTGTTCCACAATGCCCCATCATCTCTCTCACATCCATTCCCATAGTCCTTCCTCAGTTCCACAGATGCCCCTGTCATGATGGGATCCATGCTAAAGGGTGCATGGCACATGGGAAGATGTGAACAGGGCCTCATGACTGCTGGGCGACCTCCATCCTCCGTGACTAATTAGCCTTTCACTGCATGCGACTTTGTTGTGATATATCCTTAATTCTGGTGGGACATCCTTAGACACATGCTGAAAGCCCCTGTTTGGTGCTTGGTGGAGGGTTTCTTTTACCACTGCTAGTCATTTCCCTTCCTGTTCTATTTGCAATCAGAGCTGGGGAAAAATGACTGTCAGTAAGCCTCCACATGAGCCTCCTATGTTCATGGTCCTGACGTGAACTGTACACTGGTGGCAGCAGGATCATTGCATTCACTCTCAAATGCCATTTCACTAAATTTTCTCAATAGTGTTCCCCAAAAATATGTCATCTTCTCTCCAGGGATTCCCATTTGAGCTCACAAAGCATCTCCGCAACACTCAATTGTTGACTGAACATACAGGTAAAAAAATCAAGAATTCTGTAGCAAACCTTTGTTAAAGATATTGGTCTTTATTTTTGAGGGTTTGATCTTTTACCTACTTGTATACAAAAGCCATCTGCACTTTTTTTCCATTGGGACTTTGGTCTGGGTGACAGATACACAATAAACGCAAGAAAAGTAAGGGGTCAGTGCCATGGAGTAACCATCTGTAAAACTGAACTGGGATCCCACCCAGACCTGGTGACTTATTCATATTCCAATTTTTCAGTTGCTACTCTTTGCCAGCGATGCCTATTATTCATATGTCCTCCATGTGTGAGTCTCTGTAATGGTTAGACAATAGAATGTTTGAACAATCTTCCAGTGTGAATGATTTCTTAAATGTAAAATTTAAAACTACAACTACCTTTTTGCTGTCTTCTGTTACTACATCAGACTGATCAGTGAATGACTGCACAGAAACCTTCAAGCCACTTAACAGTTTTATGTAAGAACAAAATTTTTTCAGTTTCTTGGCAAGATCTTTTCTTAAGCTATGATAGTGGTAATTGTTGACTGCTTCATGCTTCAATCTTTTTACATATGCATGAACCTTACTAACATTTTTCTGCCATCAGTTGCATATTCTTTTTTGAACCAGGAGTCCAGCAGTCTATGCCTACTCAACAATTTCCAAATTTTGTTATTAAGCCATGGTCGGTACTTATCTGGGGGCTCTGAGGAGAAACATTCTCAGAGAACAAAAAGAAAAGAAAGGCAAAGACTGGCCCCCTAAACGTAAATTGAGGGAATTCAAAGGTCTTGAACATAAGACACTTTTTTTTAAAAAAAAAAAAAAAAAGACCATCTCAGAGTGAAGGATGAATGCAGCTCCATTTCACTCCCAATGCAGGGAACAAAAGAGGAGACTAATGCCCCCACCTTTCAAAATAAATGGAACCAGAAAAAGCTGAGACAAGAAATAGGAAAAACTCATAGTACTGCAGTCTCAGTTCTTAGGGTGGCAGTTATTCAACAGGAATATCCTATCTGTATGTCCATCTTTTCAGATGGTTCCCATGGTACCTCTGTGTTATGAGGGTAATATGCTGGTCAAGAAAGCAGCTGAAGTATTCAGGACCACAGAGTTATTAATTTCGGTTCTGAAACTTCTTAAGGATGCTCATCCAAAGACTCTGTCTGAGAAAGTATAGAAGCAAAACCAGAAGATCTTGACAGAGGACCAGAGGGTAGTCAATAGGATAGCTGTAGCTGATGGCCGAACACTTTTGGTGGAAGTCAGTAAAGAATTGCTAAAGGCAGTGCAAGAAGAGAACACAAAATTATATTTAGGGTTTTCACAGTTTACCATCAGCATAATTAAAGACATCAGAAGTGACCACGGTGGCACGTTGGTGGCTGCAAGTGTTGCAGATAAACGTGCAACTTACTAAGGAGGCAAGTGATAATCTTAGTTGTCTCCTGGAAAGACAGGAGGTGGACATGGCCATGATCCAGGAACCGTATTTATTGTACAGGAACCACAGTATGGAGGGGATAGTGACAATAAATTTTAAAAACTTTATTAAGCATTTACATTATTTTGCTATAAGCTGAGGTGCTGTGCAAACTGCTCACAGTACACCCATAGCTTCAGCAAATGCTGCTGACCTATTATTGTTCACACATTAAGGATTGCTGAATGAGGGATGCCTTCAGTGGAGTTCACTCAAATCCCTAGTCAGTGAGGGTGTGGGAGAGGATCACATGGTGCAGAGACATGGGCATGCACAGGATGGAGTGCAGTTGCTTTGGTCTCTTGCATGCCGCCACCTGATCAGCTAACAGATCCTTCTTCCACGCTCACATGCTATTCTCAGGGCTTTGGTCATAATGGCCACCTTTCCAAGCAATTTGTTGCTTTCTTATGTCTCATATGTGCATCCTGTTTCATGGATAAGCCCTCCAAAATTCTTTTTGGAATATGTTATTTTATCATTTCAGTTGACCATTCTGATCTGGATCCTACAACAGAGCCTGCTCCTGCTGTGCTGGACCTTGTATAAAAGAGGTATATCAGGCCTCAGAGCAATTAGAGATAATCTGATTTATTCCAGAAACCTAAAAAATTCCAATTCATCCACTTATATCAAGAATGAAATTTCATTCATACTGATGGTGGAATTTTGTTCTTGAACTTAGTGACCATCAGGATGAAACAGTGTAACATAGGAAATAAGGGAAATTATATTGGCCTCAGCTTACATCCCTCACAAGGTCCTTGCTGCTCCCTCCCAGAAAGCAAGGAAACTGGTAGGCAGCTGCTCACAGCTGAATGAACAACTCTTGGTTGGTTGTGATGCCAATGCCCACAATCTGGTGTGGGAAAGCAGTGAGTCTGGTGCACACTAGATTGAAGATGGAATGCCCAGGGTCAGGTCTGACGGGTGCGCAGCGGGAACATCTAGAACTGTGGTGGACCGAAAATGGAATGGCAACCCTCCAGCAGATCACAGTGAACAGGAGAGGACCACAGGGGGAATGCCTGCTACTACAGACGGGATTCCAAACACACCAGACCGAAGATGGAACACCCAGGTGTGTGTTGGCGGGTGCGGACTGCAGTGGATGGAAAAGGAAATGGCAATGCTCCAGAAGATTGCAGCGAGTGGGCACAGACCGCAGAGGGAAAGTATGGTGAAGGGGGAAGGCCACAGGCATAAATACTGAACCAGGTCCACTCGAGGAGTAGTCTCAGATCGTACCTGATGAAGATAACGAGCTGCGGTTCCCAAGTATCATGCAAGTACGACGCTGATATCCGGCAGAACACCCGACAACCCAAGTAATGATACTGATATGAAAAAAAAAATGTTTGTTACTGTTTCTGTCAAGTTTAATGTTGTCTCCTTCAAAGTAGTTCCCTTCTGATTGCACACACATTTTCCAGCACTTCTGCCGTTGATGGTAACATTTCTGAACTCATCTTCTGTAATATCCTCCAAGATCCTCGTCAGAGCTTTTTGGACATCTTGTGCAGTTTGAAAATGGTGTCCCTTAACCGCTGTTTAGACTCTTGGAAATAGAAAAAAGTCACACGGAGCAATTGCTGTTCTGACAGAGCAGTATGGGATGGTGTATTATCGTGATGCAGAATCCAATTATCAGCAATGTTGGCACGAACATGAAGAACTCTTTTACGAAGTATTTCTAAGATTTCTTTGTAGAAATATTGATTAAGTGTTTGTCCAGTAGGCACCCACTCTTCTACATCTACATGACTACTCTGCAATTCACATTTAAGTGCTTGGCAGAGGGTTCATCGAACCACAATCATACTATCTCTCTACTATTCCACTCCCGAACAGCGAGCGGGAAAAACGAACACCTAAACCTTTCTGTTCGAGCTCTGATTTCTCTTATTTTATTTTGATGATCATTTCTACCTATGTAGGTTGGGCTCAAAAAAATATTTTCGCATTCGGAAGAGAAAGTTGGTGACTGAAATTTCATAAAAAGGTCTCGCCGCGACGAAAAACGTCTATGCTGTAATGACTTCCATCCCAACTCGTGTATCATATCTGCCACACTCTCTCCCCTATAACATGATAATACAAAACAAGCTGCCCTTTTTTGCACCCTTTCGATGTCCTCCGTCAATCCCACCTGGTAAGGATCCCACACCGCGCAGCAATATTCTAACAGAGGACGAACGAGTGTAGTGTAAGCTGTCTCTTTAGTGGACTTGTTGCATCTTCTAAGTGTCCTGTCAATGAAACGCAACCTTTAGCTCGCCTTCCCGACAATATTATCTATGTGGTCCTTCCAACTGAAGTTGTTCGTAATTTTAACACCCAGGTACTTAGTTGAATTGACAGCCTTGAGAATTGTACTATTTATCGAGTAATCGAATTCCAACGGATTTCTTTTGGAACTCATGTGGATCATCTCACACTTTTCGTTATTTAGCCACCTGACACACCATACAGCAATCTTTTCTAAATCGGTTTGCAACTGATACTGGTCTTCGGATGACCTTACTAGACGGTAAATTACAGCATCATCTGCGAACAGTCTAAGAGAACTGCTCAGATTGTCACCCAGGTCATTTATATAGAGCAGGAACAGTAGAGGTCCCAGGACGCTTCCCTGGGGGACACCTGATATCACTTCAGTTTTACTCGATGATTTGCCGTCTATTACTATGAACTGTGACCTTCCTGACAGGAAATCACGAATCCAGTTGCACAACTGAGACGATACCCCATAGCTCCGCAGCTTGATTAGAAGTTGCTTATGAGGAACGGTGTCAAAAGCTTTCCGGAAATCTAGAAATACGGAATCAACTTGAGATCCCCTGTCGATAGCGGCCATTACTTCGTGCAAATAAAGAGCTAGCTGCGTTGCACAAGAGCGATGTTTTCTGAAGCCATGCTGATTACGTGTCAATAGATCGTTCCCTTCGAGGTGATTCATAATGTTTGAATACAGTATATGCTCCAAAACCCTACTGCAAACCGACGTCAATGATATAGGTCTGTAGTTAAATGGATTACTCCTACTACCCTTCTTGAACACTGGTGCGACCTGCGCAATTTTCTTAATGAACAATTCCCTTGGAATCAAAGAGGTTGATGGTTCTCCACTGCAGTCTTCATCTTCAACATTCGTTCTGCGTTCACTAAACATATGGAAATATGCTATGTGACCAGAAGTATCTGGACACCCCCAAAAACATACATTTTTCATATTAGGTGCATTGTGCTGCCTCCTACTGCCAGGTACTTCATACCAGTGACCTCAGTAGTCATTAGACATCATGAGAGAGCAGAATAGGGCGCTCCGTGGAATTCATGGACTCCGAACGTGGTCAAGTGATTGGGTGCCACTTGTGTCATATATTTGTATGCGAGATTTCCACACTCCTAAACATCCCTACTCCACTGTTTTTTGATGTGATAGTGAAGTGAAGTGAAGAGGTGAAGGGACACGTACCCGATCCCATCTGTTGACTGACAGAGACCACCGTCAATTGAAGAGGGTCATAATGTGTAATAGGTAGACATCTATACAGACCATCACACAGGAATTCCAAACTGCATCATGATCCACTGCAAGTACTTTGACAGTTAGGCGGGAGGTGAGAAAATGGATTTCATGGTTGAGTGGCTGTCCATAAAGCACACATCACGTAGGTAAATGCCAAACGACACCTCGCTTGGTGTAAGTAGCGTAAAAATTGGACAATTGAACAATGGACAAAATGTTGTGTGGAGTGACGAATCATGGTACAAAATGTGGTGATCCAATGGCAGGGTGTGGGTGTGGCGAATGCCCGGTGAACGTCATCTGCCAGCGTGTTAGTGCCAACAGTAAAATTCAGTGGCAGAGGTGTTATGGTGTGGTTGTGTTTTTCATGGATGGTACTTGCACCCCTTGTTGTTTTGCATGGCACTATCACAGCGCAGGCCTATAATGACGTTTCATACACCTTCTTACTTCCCACTGTTGAAGAGTAATTTGGGTATGGCAGTTCCATTTTTCAACATGGGTGTCAAGCACCTGTTCATAATGTACGGTCTGTGGCGAGTGGTTACATGACAATAACATTCCTGTAATGGAATGGCCTGCACAGAGTCCTGACCTGAATCCTATAGAACATCTTTGGGATGTTTTGGAACGCCAACTTCATGCCAGGCCTCACCGACTGACATTGGTACCTCTCCTCATTGTAGCACTCCATGAAGAATGGGCTGCCATTCCCCAACAAACCTTCCAGCACCTGATTGGACATACCCCTGTGAGGGTGGAAGCTGTCATCGAGGCTAAGGATGGGCCAACACCATACTGAATTCCAGCATTATCGATGGAGGGCGCCACAAACTTGTAAGACATTTTCAGCCAAGTGTCTAGATATTTTTGATCACATAGTATATATATGGCAGTGAAACCTTTATGAGAGCATTGAAAATGTAAACCACATTTAAATTAGGTAAGGGAGGAAAGGTGCAACATACCTCAGAATTTGGACATATTTATTGAGAACATCGTACCGACACAGCAATTTTTTTGTGTTTTCTTAATGAGGATTTTGTAAGTTGATGTTTGTAAGATGACTATTTGATTGGTATAGCACAACAGCAGCTCAAATGACTAAACTTGCAAGTCTTTAGTCACATGACTTCATATTCCAAATTATCAGCTGTGCAGAGGCCTTTTAAATATTAGGTTTTCTTTCACTACTACAAGATTCTGGTCTATCAAGTTGTAAGCCAGCAACATGATATTCTGTAGTCTCCCCGTCACCATCTCTGCAGCATGCCAGCCTTTTATTGAAGCTGAAAATCTTATTCAGTGTTTGATGGTAATTGCTCAAATAAACATACCTTACATCACATTTCCAGCTGCAAATTTTTTCACGTGTAATAGCCTCTAAGTCATTACTGGGCAGTTTTCCCTATTTCACAAAATGATTTGCACTTACAGTCTGGTCAGTGTTCAAACGACCACCAGTCCAGTGCCAGAATTATTCAGATAAATTGTAAGGTCACTGAAGCACTCTGTCCAACAATTAATCCAAAGGAGTTCTAACAACTCACTGAACAAAATATTTAAGTGAGGCACAGAACATTTTTTAAACTAAACACCATCATTCACCTACTTTCTTGTAAAAACCCACTGGACACAAATACAATACAATAGCTCACTTAGTTTAGTCATATAGTCACAACACTCAACAATAATTGGTCCAAATGGCAATGGCAGTCTAAGCCTCTTACCAACCACGATTTGTTTCAATCAAAATATCGAATAACTTGAAATCACCTCTTTTGAAACATTCATATTTCTGAGTTTTCGAAGATATGCGTATTCTTGTGAACTGTTTGTGCATAGCTCTTGTATAGGAAAATGTTGAGAGCATCTCGACACTGATATTATATGCTTGTAAGTTTGACCGGGACTGGACACAAACTGCCCACTTTGAATGACGTCTAACTATTTGAAGACTAACATATGTGTATTTTCTTCTCATCCCCTCCAACAACTCTCTCTTGTTCCGGGGTTCTGGATGACTTTTCCTAACTCTTCCCATTTCCTCAGGCACACCCGTATCATTCCTTCGCCCCTCTTCCTTCCCCTCCAACCCTTTTACCAGAAGTTCGACTGGTGTCGAAAGCTTTCAAATTTCAATACTTTTGTGTGTGTGTTTGTTGTTCTGGTGCCACTTGAGTTTTTTTTATCTAACCCATTACATAATGTGTGACCAAACCGTTACTTTGAAAACTACACAGTCACTTGAAAAATGGCTAGGTTCAATTTTTCTACTCTGAACTTACTGATTTTGGTTTGGGAAAATGTAGTAATCTCAAAATGTAGAAAAAATTATGGAGTGACTTCATGCATGTCCTAGAAATATCTTACTTGTGAATAAAAGCAACACACTGAAAATTTTCGTGACTTTTGCAAAAATCTAAATGGCTCAAACAGTTAATGATACACGTCATCTATTACACAAAATTTTGGTTTACAGAAGTACAATGGCAAAGGTCAAGATCTGACAACCATGAGGCAAAATCTGATAAAAAATTCTGTCACTCCTAAAATTAAATGTTAATTAATCTTGTAAATTAGTTTTACAAAATATGGAAAACATCATTCAAAAATTGAAGTACCAGTCTTTGTAACTAGTGGTGCTACTATGGGGCATAAATACATATTAACCCATTATGTTTTCTTATTGCATCATGTACCACAATCTTCAAATAATTAGACCAGGTGCACACGTACGAGATGCGGATTTCAGACAACATAAAAACTTGCTGGGCAATTGGGCGTTAATCAACAACCTGTTCCCAATCGGCTACATGAGATGGGAAATATTCAGAGAACCGGTAAATGGGTACTATGAGGTGAAAGACAGGCAATGCAAAAATGCACGAGAGATTTTGCTTGCTCAGTACAAAATGAAGTCATTTTTGCATCGTATAATTACAGGGAATGAAAAATGTATTTATTTTGAGAATCCCAAGTGCCAAAAGTCTTAGGCTGACCCAGGACACACCATCCACATTGACTGCAAGACTGAATTGCTTTGGCAAAAAGACAATGCTCTGTGTGTAGTGGGATCAGAGGGCGTGGTCTACTATAAGCTATTAAAACCTGGGGAAACAGTTAATACTAAATGTTGCGAACACCAATGGACTGATTTGGACTGCTCACAGCTTGTAAAAAGGCTACAATGCCGAAAGAGGCAACAAAGTCATTTTTCTTCAAGACAAAGCTCCTTCATATACCTGCCTGTTTTTCTTGCTAATCTCATTAAACCAGTCCTTCCCACCTCTAAGAATGGGCAATGACTGTTACAAGAGCATCATATTGGTTTCTATTGGCATTTAATGTATACTGATAATATAGAATGCAAAATAATGTAGTGCCCATATTGTGATACCAAAACTTTGATGTTGATGCAATTGGCAAAGTCAATTGTTTAATAAATGCAATTATGTATTACACACTGTGTCACTATGTGCCAGAAATGTATACTGATAATATAGAATGCAAAATAATGTAGTGCCCATATTGTGATACCAAAACTTTGATGTTGATGCAATTGGCAAAGTCAATTGTTTAATAAATGCAATTATGTATTACACACTGTGTCACTATGTGCCAGATTTCTTTCAAGATTAAAAATGTCTCAAACTGCCGGAGCTATTTTGATAGTACTGTTTACAACATGTGCCACATGCCTATTATCTGTTTTTTGATTTACAACCAACTCCATAGTACTTAAGCAAGGAAACGAATTTCTCAGTGATAATATCACAATGATCTATATTTTTAGAGAACAAGATTTTGCAGTATGAGTGCTACAGCTGAGTGTTTCAAGTAGACCACATGGCTAAGATAATCAGTCTCCTACTTACACCCACTACTCTCAAGGACTGATGCAACTGGCCAATCTGGCTGTGTACAGAGTAAATTCTGTGCAAAAATGTACCTGATGTGGAGCAAGCTAACCAACCCAGTATACACCTAGTGCAATGTGTGGAAAAAAAAACAAATACACATCCATGCTAGCCAGCACACCAATCCCCTGTTATTAATCCATTGGTCCAATTCGATCCAGGGCCAGCATACTTCCCATACCAGAATCTGTCATGTTAACTTGCGTGGTTACCTGGGCAGATGCAATATGGGTAAGGAAACTATAAATGAAACAAATAAATTATTACTATTTTCTTGCGTGTGTTGTTCACACTTTTTAAAAATGAAGTGCTCCAGCTTTAGACTGTTCAAATACTTACTGCAACTGCAATTTCAAGCATTCACGGATGTTGTAATCCACCCAGTAACAAAGGTGTGACATGCTCGAACATAGTTTCCAGCAGTGCAGAAGAAAATGCATGTGGCCATTTAAATTCATCCACTGTTCCAGACACCATGCGAGCACACGTTAGGAAGTTGGTGACAGATGTAACAGCAGATACGATAAATATTTTAAACCTTCTACACAAGATTTTGACTGGAGTGTTACATCTGCTGCTATCTCGCCAGCTTTCTTATGTTTGTTTGCACAGTGTATGGAACAGCGGAAAAACATACACAACCACATACACTTGTGTTTACACTGCTGGGAACTACATTCCAGCATGTTACAGCTTTATGTTACGCACTGTGTTACAATATCCCAGAATGCCTGACAATTACCAAGTGTCAAAATTGTAACTGTATTAAAGCAGAATGATTCACTTAAAAATTTCATGAAGGGTTTGGCCCAGTCCTCAAAATTCTTGTTCATATCTATGACAATCTGAACACCTGAAGTTGAAAAGAACAAGTTGTCATATAAAATGCTTGTTGCACCCAAAGGCCTTAGACTCTAGTCATGTCCAGTGCTAGTTTCAGCCCATATTTTGTGCCTTGGCCAGCGAGCTGAGTGCTGGCCAGAGCTGCCGAGCTGAAACGGCCCGGTGGCCCACTGCTTCCACAGACCGCTGGGCTATGAATTGCATCTAATTGTAGTGCAGCCTGTTTCTTAATAATTCTGCCCTGTTCCACTCTAAGACATCACACCCAACCACATGGAATGACAAGCAACGAGATACTTGTAGTAAAGGGAATAACCAAATGAAAATTCTGTCAGTTGCTGGAAAACAGTAGACTCCTTCAGTTATATGATCAGAGGTTGAATTGAATCATTTACTCTATTGGCTGAAATTGTCTGACAGAGCAATTTAATGATACCATCAATATGTCCATTATTGTTTATAACATTGAATTATTAATTCCTTATTTTCAAGTGAAACGGGTCTGTAGTTCTTATGTTTTTCGGAACATGTTTCTGTTCTTTCAACTTATTTGACTGGTCATTCATTATTCTGAGTAAATCCAGTCTTAACTACTTCCATTACAGACCATGTACTATTCCATGATGATATTTGCACCAAATTTAATGAACTGATGATGGCCGTAAGCAAAAACCAGTGACTAGTGTTGTAATGTATGTGATCAACATGAAAATCTGTCTAAAGATCTGCATTAAACTGCACCCTTTGTTTCAAGGAAAGAATCTGACTAGCTCAGCATCAAAATACAGCTCTATATTTCCAGTTCTTGTTACAGTACTGAATACCAGAACCAGATATTCATTGGTCATCCATTTAATTGAATGACATCTCACAAGGAGTGGTCACAACGCTGGGTCACAGATTTACTTCAATCTTTGTACCCCTTTAGTAGGTCATTGAAACAACAATTTGCAAGTAGTAAGATGCACTAACCTGGCAATTCCGAGAAAATCATAAGAGAAGTTTTACACATTTGTTATGTCACTTTTGTGTCTATGCATATGCACGGGGTATTAAGAGTTCCAGGTGGTCAAGTGGTTAGCATTCGAGCTTTGTAAGATGAACATGTAAGAGGAGATGGTCCTACTCCCCCTCAAACCTGATTTTTAACTTTATATTCGTTTTCATCACTGGTTACATTTAATTCCTATATTTGAGATGTGATATAATTAAAAATAACCAGGTTTATTTGCATGAAGTTTCAGTGATTTTCTTGTTATTTGACTACTTACTATTTTTAATTAAATGTAGTTATTAAACATGTTTATAAGTATCGAAAAGTAAACAAAAGTTTTCCTGAAAATGTATGCCTGTTGTGACTTGTGAAATCCCTTATACAGGCAATGTGTCAAGCTACCTAGAACGACTTTGCACCTCGACACTTCGAGCTGCAGACAGAGGTAGGACCAATTTGACTGTTAGCCTATACACCGTATTTACTCGAATCTAAGCCGCACTTTTATCCAGTTTTTGTAATAAAAAAACCACCTGCGACTTAGAATCAAGTGCAAAGTAAGCGGAAGTACTGAAAAATGTTGGTAGGTGCCACCACAACTAACTTCTGCCGTCTAAAGTATGTGGCGCTACACAGGCATAAAGATAGATACAGGTGCCAAAACCTCTGCGTCAGTAAAAAAATTTTAAAAAGTGGAAGACGAGCTTTTATATCTCCTCCCCCCCCAGGTTTTGATCACTGCATTTTCAGACATTATCCAACAAAGTAAATACAAACTCTGTATTGTTCACCTTCGAATGTATCAGCATTTCAATGTACTACGAAAATCCGACTGGCAAGACTGGGATGTTTGTCAGTATGGCAAACTCTACGTTCTGATTTTTTTCCTACCTGTGAGAAGAGATGGTTGCTAATAGGAACTTTTATGAATTGTGAATCACATGTGCAGTATTCTCTTCACCATAAGAATAATACGAATATAAACATTTTGCCATGTATTCTTTCGTGTTTGCTGCTATCCCATATAAATCCTGTCTGCCTAATAGAACTACGAAACTAGTGTGACACAACAGCAAACGCAGAAGAATATACATATCATGTCATGTTTATATTCGTATTCTTCTTATGCCTAATAGTGATACAGTCAGAAATGAAGCACGGCAATTGACTAGATTTTTAAATGTAAGAGTAATTTTTGTGCAGAACGTAAGGTACAAAAGAGGCGCCTGCAAAGATTTTTGAACGGAGAAAATTTTTAGCTAAACTCTTGTTCAGAACATCTATCATATGCAGTTTATTATTCAGTTCTTGTTGATCATTATCAAGGAAAGCAGCTGTGTGACAACAAATAGCAGTCTCTTGCCATTGTTTCCCTAATGAGACAATTCCTCTTTTTAATCGTAAGCAGTGATAAGGCGCACAAAAGTAAGCCAAGCGGTGACAGGTCGTAAACACACATCATCAGAATGCGACAAACAATGCATGACAGTACAATAATGCATTTTCAGCTAGAGTGACGTAAACACCCATAATAAAGAGAACGGCACTTATCAGATCAAAGAAAGATAAGGAATCTATTCAAACCAGACGAAGCATGTCAAAAAGGAAGGGAACCCGTATAAATACGGGCAGAGCGCCTGACGCATAGCAATGGCTACCTGGTAAAGCTTAACTGGTAAGCTTACGACTCGAAGCAAACTACTGTATTTGTATCGTCATTCATTCGACCTAAATTGTCTCATATTACAATGAACCAGCTTTGTTTCGATTTGGAGGTGTGGCCTTACACTTTTCTCTTCCCTTGAGTTTAGAGTCTCAAATTTCAGGTGCGGCTTCGATTCGGGAAATTTTTTTTCCCTTGATTTCGAGTCATTTTTCAGGTGCGGCTTCGATTCGGGAAATTTTTTTTCCCTTGATTTCGAGTCATTTTTCAGGTGCGGCTTCGATTCGGGAAATTTTTTTTCCCTTGATTTCGAGTCTTTTTCAGGTGCGGCTTAGATTCGGGAAATTTTTTTTCCCTTGATTTCCAGTCATTTTTCAGGTGCGGCTTAGATTCGATTAAATACGGTAGTAGAGAGATTTTGTTAATGTTACAAGAATGAATAGTGTAGGTGCAAGTTTAAATATCACAGAATTTGCACTTGTATTACAAAAATAAAGATTTGAGCGGGAATTGAACTGCCGTCTCTTACAGTTTCGTCTTACGAAACTAACACTAACCACTTGACCATCATGAACTAACACCTACAAACAAATACGTAAGAGACGTGTAAAACTTCTCTTGTGATTTTCTCGGTACTGACAATAGTGCACCTTACTACTAGCACGTTATGTTGTTTTAATGGACTACTAGAGGTGTAAAAAATTGGAAGTGAATCAGTGAGCCCAACATCATGATCTCCCTTGTTCGATTATAGCATTGTATGAGAAATAATTGTGAAAGAATGAGCTTTCATTACAAGGCCTATATACATTGAAAAATGAGAAGACACGGGGAACCGCATATTTCCTTATAGCCCCAGCTTTTGTTTAATTTCAGTCTTTTTGAGAGCATACAAGTTATAAGAGTGATTGAGACCTATTAGCAGCTGCTAATATATTTATCGTATATAGATTCTTGCAATTATTGTGTCTTAATTTTCAAACAGTGTGAATTAAACATACATTGGCGAACTTAAAAGCATTGCATTCTCATAGAGGAATCCTCAATGATCACAGTTATTGTAATAATCAACAGATTTTTTGTAGGAATTCCAAAACACAAAATGTGTCAGTCATTCTCTCTCCGTATATCTTAAGACTTTGTGAACAGATGGAAGACACGTTGCAACACAAGCAGAGGGCTGCAGCAGTGAACAGGGAGCACGCGCAGCACGGTGGTCAGTCAACAGGCCTAGCCTGTCAGCTCACTGGTCTGCACTCAGTGCACCAGCCCAGCCTACGGCCTGTACTAGTCAGGCTGCAAAACACGGGCTGGGTGGGCTGAAACCAGCAATGTGCTTGACTAACTTAGACGTCTTCAGATACCAAAACCATTTAATAAATAAATGTTCTGATTTGAAGTAATTTTTTTGGGGCATAGAATTTGATAAATCACAGACTTTTCAATGGCAAGTCAGTCAAATTAAGTTTAATCAGTTCATATAGCATACAACTAACTTTCATTTTGACATTAATAACCATTTTTAAAACTGCTGTCGTAATCAAGTTGAACACATCCTAAACCGACAAATTTCAGTGTTGGAAATTGTTTGAAATAACATGTCAATTCAGTTTTCATAATAAATTTATTATTTATTGATACATTTTCTTATGCAACAAGAGCAGATGCTGTGCTCGATTCGTATTTCCAGTTTGGTGGAAGAATAGTCTTCTTCTTGTAGTACCGAGCAAGCCGGTGGATTCTTGACTCCACAAGAATCAGGCGAAACTTTGAATCCTTGTCCTTCCTGTGAAACATAAAAATATTAAATTAAATTTCAGGAGATTTGCGTAAATTTCTTATCTACTTACACAAAATAAATATTGCAACCAAGGTAACAGCCTGGAATATGTCTGGGTTATGACAAAGGAGCTATTCACATTACTGATTAATTATTTGCTAGAGCAAATTTGTGATTATAGTTTCCACACAGCTACCATAAAAAAATTACAAGCAAAAATGTCTTCAGCCAAGTTTATGCTGACTTAGGTTACTTTAATTCGAAGGTAGTACCCTAAAATTTTCTCTTACTGAACATCTGGGGGAGCTGAGACAGTCTTAAACAGGTGATCCATTAGGCGAATTTTAGTCTTTTGCACATGGTAAATACTCTATAACAAACTAAAAATGTTTCTAAAAGTCGATTACAACTAGTATCACACACCTCAATAATAACTTTCAATGCAATTATGTAAATATTCTTAAATCTAAAATAGTTCCTTGTCTTCTCTTGCAGCTTAGTGCACTGACAGAAGTAGTGGCCCTGCCTGGTTCAAATGGCTCTGAACACTATGGGACTTCTGAGGTCATCAGTCACTTAGAACTACTTAAACCTAACTAACCTAAGCACATCACACACATCCATGCCAGAAGCAGGATTCGAACCTGCGACCATAGCAGTCGCGCAGTTCCAGACTGTAGCGCCTAGAACCACTCGGCCACTCCGGCCGGCTGGCCCCACCTGGCCGATGCTGGCAAGAAACAATTTCATCAGCCATGAATTCCTACTTAAGTCGTGTGTAGTGTAGTGACCCTTCACCCCCATCATTACTGACAAAATGGTGCCACAAAGTTCTTTTCCCCTGAATCAAAATGATGTTTTTACCAGGACTAAACTATATGACAGCCAAGTTTCGTATTCACTGCAATTCTTGGGATCATGGTAGTATGGTATTTCTGCTACACAAGGAGGCAAGTTCTAGCCCACAGTCACTCTCACTACCTAAATTTTGGAGTGAGGGGTGGCTATGTACGCCACTTATTAAAAAGGAACCAGCGAACCACTCACTGCATTGAAACTTATCTCTAGGTTGATTTCTTGAGCCTTCTCACAGAGGCTATTTTTGCATACTGGAATTCTTTGAAACCATTAAAAAATTTCCAAACCTCCAAGTTGAGACATGGATGTCATTAAAATCAGGAAAAATCTTGGGCTTTTGCATTAAGAATGGCTATCTTTATTCTACAGTATTCCACACAATGATAGAGCTGAATCATACTTCTTAGTAAGTTTAATGTCACTGAAGGCTTTGACATGAATAACTGTCAGCTTATGCACATGTAAGTATACTTTTACAGGCTATACTGAAGTATCACACACACACACACACACACACACACACACACACACACACACACACACACACACAGAGAGAGAGAGAGAGAGAGAGAGAGAGAGAGAGAGAGAGAGAGAGAGAGAGAGAGAGAGAGAGAGAGAGAGAGAGAGAGAGCAAGCATCAAAAACGTTTTAATTTGTACAACCTTTCACACTGTACTTTCTAAAAATAAGAATGATGAAAATTGAATGACATAGGTTTCGCTGGGATCTACAAACGTATTTGTCAAAAGTGAGTTTGTTAATACACAGGGTTATGCTATGTTACTTACAAAAAATTTAAGCATTTTTTGTAAACCATTACATCTATAGTCAACAGCTTGTCACAAACATACAGAAATGGACACTGAAAAGCTTTTCTGCAATAACATGCTGTGACAAATAGTTCCTCAATAATACTAGCAAGCTGTTTCATTTCATACCAAGTGGTGTAGCCTCTTCCACCCTAAGCATTTAAGCTTATATTAGAATTTAGCACACAGATTCAAGACTCATGACACATAATTTCACAAATTTTTAGTTTTTGATATGCAGTACTTGAGGTAATACACCATATCACACGAGGGAGGTCACAATATGGCATGCAACATTCCAAATTGCTCCTTTTTGACCAACATTCACATGGTTGTTAAAAGTAGTCACAAAACAAAAGTTGCTGCATCAACTCACCAACTCACAAATTGTAGGACTAAAAGAGACTGCTATACTGACATTCATGCAGTGTGAAACATGCACGGTGCTTGAGAATCCATGGATAATAACGAAGATTCTCTAGGTTGGCACACACACCAAATGTATTGCCAATCGATTGAAGAACATTATAACAATATAACTCCACTCCAATCGTTTCCGAAGCAGACTATCAAAGTAACTTGTAAAACATGATGGAACACATCTTCTCATCGACTAACAGTTTAACTTCCCGTAGTCTCTCTGAATTCCCTAAACTACCCACTAAATTCAATTTTCCTAAATACTCTCAAGCTTTGCAGGAAAGTTGCCACAATGACTGAACTGATTTTTATTTTCAATTTTCAGTAGTTATGATAACCAGACTATCCAACCATTTCTGCAATTTGTCAATTGGTTACTACACACACCAAGTTTCCTAATGAGATCACTGCTTTGTGCTATACACAGTGAAAGCCTTATCTTACATTTTTTTGGGATCCAGACTTCAAAACCACAAAGCTGAGAAAAATGTTAATCCAAAATATGAGCAAAAACACATGTGGCTGGCATATATGATTTAAAAATCATAATCCTCACCAATACACTGTATTAAACCTATACAAATGAAGGAATTAAGTGTATAATAAGATGTTTGTACAATAATTTGTAGTAATTAATTTCACTGGTTCTCAAGAAGTCAAGGATACTAACAGCATATAAAATCTTGTCAAGAAATTGAAATTGGCATCTGGGTACAAGGTAATTTAGCTATTTCACAACATCCTTCGACCACAAACTATACATAAAAACACATTTTTGAGTCATCTTTCTTCTGCGTTCACCCAAAAAAGCAGTAATTGACGAACAGGTTTTCCTTCTGTAGTCAATGGCAGTTTAATTGGGCTGACTGCTCTTCAATCCATGTACACACTAAGCTTGATATGTTTCCGGCTGCTGACATGGACACCATTTGGAAACCTCTTTCAAAACATGGAAACATATTCTTACCAGTGTCCGTACAGACCACAGGAAAATATTTCAAGCCAGCTGCACAGCAGATGTGTATGTTTATATTTTGCATTGTGTTGTCTGTTGTAAAGAGTTGGTTAAGTGTTTCGTTTTGCAGTATCAAGTTTTTTTTGATAATGATAACATGCAATGGACGAGGCAGCAGGCTGTCAAGTTGTTATCGTACCAGGCTGATGGCTGCTTATGGAATATATGAAGCTAGCAATACAAGAATAGCAACAACAGTAGATGCTCAGCAGAAAATAGATGCTAAATTTTGTGGAGTACTGAGAACAACTGCGTAGAAAAGAAAATAAGATCATTTGCTGCAGCTTGCTTCAAAATGTGAAATACTCGAAGCTCTGGAATGAATCTCCCACTGACAAAAATCAGACTAACAGCAGGTCTGATTATAATTGTCTTCCTGAAATTTCTATATATATATTTTTTTAAAGAAATTGTGATACCATATTTGCCAGATAATCAAAATTGTTACACGATATCCAAGTGAAATTACAGAAACTAGAGCCGTCTTCTACATTCAGTTCTCATAGGAAGGAAGTTTCCAACAGTTCAATTGTATGCTTTGGCACCAAAGCTGACACCTGTATACAAATCAACAAATTGATTTTATACAACAACTATTATTCGAACACTATCAAAATAATATCGTAGTTTTAAAACCAATTATGAAATTCTCATACATGTAACATTCTTCTGTAAAACTGTAACACTAGGATATGTTGATGGCCTTTAGGTAACAAATAAAAAGAAGAATTTTGTTTGCATGAACCTTCTAGTATTATTAATGCAGCAGCACACAATTTCGTAGACAAGACGTGGCAGACAATACAAGAAACAACATTGCAGACCAGAATGAGATTCTCACTCCGCTGCAGAGTGAAAATCTCATTCTGGAAACATCCCCAGGCTGTGGCTAAGCCATGTCTCCGCAATATCCTTTCTTTCAGGAGTGCTAGTTCTGCAAGGTTTGCAGGAGAGCTTCTGTAAAGTTTGGAAGGTAGGAGACGGATACTGGCAGAAGTAAAGCTGTGAGTACCGGTTGTGAGTCATGCTTCAGTAGCTCAGATGGTAGAGCACTTGCCCGCGAAAGGCAAAGGTCCCGAGTTCGAGGTGGACACGGCTTTACATTAATTTTTGAAGTGGTGATGGGCTTTCAACTACAGACTTTTTCAAGTGCTTGTGAACAATCCCTGTGTGAATGGTGCCCTTTTTGATTCCCCATTTCCTTCATAGTGTGTGACGTATGTACACAGTATGCTGTTTCAAAGCAACATTGCATTGAAAACTGCCATATTACAAATACCTCACACTTCTTAACTGTCAGGTAATAAAGAATCAATAATGTTGAAGAGATTTTATGGTAACTAATATACAATACAAATTTTAGAGGAGTAAGATGTAGTGCAATGGCTAACATCACGGTTAGCTGAATTCAGAAATTATAAGTTCACAACTCACTGTAAGCCTTTTTTCCCACTTAAGATTGTTAAGATAGTACTACAACAGGTTCTGCACATTTCTGTCTGGTTAGAGAATAAATGATGAAACAGATATTTGTTTCCGAAAGTGTGTGGTTAGGCATGACGCTAAGAGGACAGCTTGAATTGTTGCAAGTGGAACAGTGAGTAATAACACTTATTCCTTGTCACAAATATTTCACATGTTGCACAACACAAACATTCTGTTAAAGAGTTCCTGTTACAACTGAGATTCTCCTGCCACTAACACATCCTTAGGCATCAACTTGATGTTATAGCGATCAACAAATAGATAGCATCATTCCTTAACAGTGGCCCCACATCACAATTACGTCACTGCAGAAAGTAATATGAAAGTGTTAGCAATGCTGATTGTGGATTATGCCAGATTTTCCTCTCACATATCTCTTCTCTGTAACAGCTTTAACTATTCCCTAACTTCGCAATCACCCACGGTGTGAACCATCTGTCTTTAGTGCCACTTATAAGTTATTCAAAGATTCCAAGACTTACCAGGCGGGAAAGTGCCAGTAGACAGGCACAATAAAATAAAATAACATAACACACACACATAATTACGAGCTTTCGCAACCGGCAGTTGCTTCGTCAGGCTTTCCTGACGAAGCAACCGCCGGTTGCGAAAGCTCGTAATTTTGTGTGTGTGTGTTTGTGTATTATTTTATTTTATTGTGCCTGTCTACCGGCACTTTCCCGCTTGTAAGCTTTGTTTTTAATATATTATCCCATGTGGAAGTTTCTTTCTATTTTATTTATAACTTATTCAGTCACATGAAATGTCAATAGCTAAAGAAAATAGGAAGAAGTCAAGCGAGACACTGAGTACGAACGCAGAGCTGAGTAAACTTTACTAGGAAGAATTGTAAAAACATGGAATTTTTAGCACTGACCTTAGTTAAACACAGGGTCTACAAATTTATGGTGTACAACCGTGAAAAACAAAATATTAGAGAACGTGGTAAAATCGAAGTTCCACTGTAATCTCTGAAAATTTGGGGCCCTAAGTCGAGAAGGCTACATAAGTTAGAGAATGACCGCCTTGAGGCTTCATATTGGTTTTTAGTTTTGCTCTATAGCTCTAAACACAAATATAAAAAAATGTAAAGGTGCAGTAGTAAGAAATTAGGTTGTTTATGGCATGTCATGATGCTAGTATTGGTCAGAGGTGAATGTGTTATACACGACTAACATTCTGTCAAACAGTAACAAATGTACAGGAACCAATCACCGACAGAATTATCCTTTCAAAAATAACATATACAACACATCTAGCAGGAGCAAAATGTCTGCACTGCACAACAAAAAACGGGAGATTTGGTTTTGACTTATCACTTCTTAAACTGATGAGTAGACTGACTCATGAAAAAAGAGCCATGACCTCTGCATATTAACAAACAGGTCATGATTTGAGAAGTTAGTGGTTGTGCATACACAAGGCTGTCAACTTCCGTCCGTTGTATAACAGGGTACATCTACTATAAACAATGTGAGGCAAAAGCCACGCAGCAGTGTTTTTCAATTTGTGCAGAAGTTAAGGTATGATGTACTAAATCAAATAAGATTCCTACAGCTATCAACTTCTTTCATCCTACGGATGACAATTTTATCATCAAACAGACAAGCTGAACAGCAATTTATGGCTATTTGAAGAGGACACTGTGGTATATGCAAAGATGTCATCCTTGAGTGTTTATAGGAGTATACAAGGTGATACAGACAAATTCTCGTTTATGCGGTGAATGGCAGCTTGCTCTAAATGTATGAAAATTTAATCTAATGCCGATGAGTAGGAAAAGCAATCCTGTAAAGCCTGAATACAGCATTAGTAATGTGCTACTTGACAGTCATATAAATTAAATAACTAAGTGTAATGTTCCAAAGCAATATGATCTGGAATAAACACATCCAATTGACAACCGGGAAGGCGAATGCACAACTTCATTGTGTGTGTGTGTGTGTGTGTGTGTGTGTGTGGGGGGGGGGGGGGGGGGGGGAAATTCTTACATATGAAGGAGACAGAATACAGATGCTAATGTGGCCCATTCTTGAGTATTGCTAGAGTGTTTGAGGTCCCCCACCAGGTGAGATTAAACAAAGACATCAAAGCAATTCAATTCAGAGGCATGCTGCTCAATTTGTTGCCTGTACATTTGATCAGCATGAATTTATTAATGAAATGCTTAGTGAACTCCAATGTGTATCCCTGGTGAAAAAATGACGCTATTTTCATGAGACACTACTAAAGAAACTTGAAGAAAGGCATTGCGGCTGACTGCAGATTGATTCTACTGCCGCCAACGCATATTTTGTTTAATGAACATGACAGTTGTTTTCCCCCTAACACAGAGTGAAATAAGAAACAAAATGTCTATTATAGTTGAGTCTAATTGATCTCCAACAGCTGCTGTTTTCTAGCCGTAGTTTCATGTGTCTACCTCAACCTGTCACATAACATTGTCTTGCAAACGCCCCTATGACAATGTCTCCGTTGCTTTCTCCTGCAACTGTTTGCAATTCACTGAAAGCTGGCATCAGTGCTGCGAGTTGTCAAGGATCATCTTATGCTGCCTTACTACAGTAGTGCTATGTAGTACCCTTCACCACACATCACACGGGGCTTGCAGAGTACACTTGTACATGTTTTTGGCACTAAAAACAAATGGCTTTTCCTGAAGACATTCTATTGAAGCGGAACTGCAAAGTTATTGCACTGTGTACACTGAAAGTATAGACAAAAAACGTCAATCAAGCACATATAGTCTGTTTCATATTCAGCGGATTACCATTTCAAACAAGATGTTATAATACTACTTCATGTCACAAATTACCACAAAAAATCAAACAAAAGCCATACTGTTACTGATGACAGGCCTGGTTAGTTATAACGCCATTTTAAAATCTCTCATACATGACTATACATCTCTATTAGATCATGTGGCATGCAACAGCCCCCCCCCCCCCCCCAAGCTTGTGAGCACACATGACCCCACAACCCCCTCTTCCCTACACAACAATGAATGTTTTGGACAACCACAAGTATCAGAAACACAACTTGCTGTAATGGATGTGCAATAAGAAGGGGCAACATGACTGAAATGTGAGCTTGTGAGCTAATCAATTATCTCAACCACAATATATGCTTATAGCGAAGATGGTACAGATGAAACAATGAAGTTCATAATCCTTGGAACCAAATGCAACAAACAAGTCATGAAAAGTCATGAAATTAAGTTATCTCACCTGTTTCTTTCCAAATGCTTTCTGATTGCTACAGCTTTCTTAATCAGGTAATACAGGTCCTCTGGTAGATCTGGAGCCAAGGACATAGCTTTCATAATGCGCAGGATTTTATTTTGTGACACAAATCTCACTTGTGCAACACCATGTGAATCCCTGAGAATCACACCTGAAAATTACAGATACGAAGATAAATGTCAATATATTGTTTCTAACAAACAATTCAGTACAGACAAAAGATTTTAGCATTATGTAACATAAGTGTGTAAAAGTTATGTGATTAATACAAATTATCATTTTGAAACTAAGATCTGAATAGGGGAAAGTGCTCTGAACAGAATTCTGAGGCTAGTTGTAACCCTGAGTGACCTTCAAAGGATTCAAGTCCACCCACCCACAAATATGACAGCCCCTCACCCACTGATCTGGTTCATATTGATTTTGCAGAAGTAATGGAAAATATACCCTACATATACTGTCATATCCAGCATCCAACACTGTCTTAACCACTGCCCAACATCAAAATGAATTCACGAGCAACAGAGAAATAGATTATGACAGCCACAATATCATGAAACCATGCTTCGTTTTTCATAGTGTTCCTTTGGGTAGCTTCAAGCACTTCTCAACAACTATATTAAATAGAAGATTGTACTAGGAGCCTCCTTTAATTGTTTAATTAATGTCAGTGATGAGATAATACACATCAGGAATAACAGTTAAAATAATAAACAGTGTAGATATCAAAACTTAAGCCAACAGTTGGTAATTCAAAAACATATTAATCCCACAACACAAATCCAGATAGTTAAATGTAAAACACAATGCAGCCACTCATCCTTTGCAACAAGGTATTCTAACTTGGCAGCACTTACGAATAAAATAGACTACACTTTTTTGCTTTAATCACGAATAAAATAGACTACACTTTTTTGCTTTAATCACAGTAGCACCAAAGCTTATAAATATTATCATTCATGTAGTCTGTGTGTTTTGCTGCTGAATCTGAAGAATCAAAAATATTGACTGGTGAAGTCACTGACAAGCAGTTCCAGGTTATTCATGGACATACCAGGAAGGGAGGTTTGATATCCTTACTTCCATAGCTGCTCTGTAAAAGTGCAGCTGTCATCAACCAGAAAGTTGGTTTGAATAACAGTTCTTTACTAGCCACAGATTTGCTGGGGGTGGTACACTTACCTTCCCCCATCCCTTATACTGACCATGGATTCTGAATCTACAGTACAACTCCACATTTTTCACATCAACAAACATTCACAAAGGTAAAGGAAACGGTACGTGACAAGACTCCTAGTAGTAACTGGGGGTCAAATATGAAACTTTTGGATTCATAGTCAATGACTATACCACTGAGCCACAGTGCTGTGTCACGTGGAGCCTGTCTCCTTAATTCCTTTCTTTTCTACTGAAGAGAACATGGGTAAAATATGTGTAGTGGATACGTCATATTTTTCATAGGTTATGCACAACATATTGTATATAAAAATGAAAAACCTGGGTTGGAATAACAATGACAACAGATTACTACCGTCACATGGAGGCACTGAGCAGCAGACAGCCACATTTGAAGTAAACCTAATTTTTTAAAAAAACTATCAAATCCACACATACACACCCACAGTAGCAACCTCGTTAAAATGGGCATAGCGGGGAAAGAAAGGGGTGTGGGGCAGGGAGGAATAGCAGGACTGGAGTGGGGGAGGATGCTATGGTGAAGGACTGATAGTTCAAAAAGTCTCGTAGTCTACTAGTAGTGGAGAACTAATAGTTGAAAAATGTTGAAGCCTACTTTTAACTCTCTGCCTGCTGTTCAGCACCTCTTCAAAGTGGTGAAAAGCAATACATGCTAATTCATATTAATATACCAACATAATAAGCAGCAATATACTCTTGAGACTTTTTGATTTTCTAATACAGGGTGAGTTGCCAGTAAAATATTTGTAAGACTCATCTAAATGATCTATGTTAAGGAACAGAAGTATCCATCACAGAAAATCACAAACTATGATTTCAATACAACAGTGTTTGTCACATGTGTACATGTATATCTCCCCATGTCTCCTGAGTACTTCATTTCATCACAAATTTAAGAAAAGGGTAGATGTGTTGAATGGGCAGTTGAATGCAACACAGAAAGGCACTCAACAAAACAGTGGGCGTTCATTGTCGATCATCCTACAAAGCATAATTTGTACAAAACATGTACGGACCTGTTTCCACGAGAGTAAAGTTAGAAGTGTTACACTACACCTTTCAGCAAAGTCTGTAATGCAAAACTTAGTGGCAAAATAGTGTGAAACAAGCACTTTAGCAAATAAAAACCCGCAGTATCCAAAAGCAGTTATTTGAACACTACAAACCAATGAGTGAATCAAAGCATGGAACAAAGTCCGAAGAAATCTCAATACTGTTTGTTCAAGTGTGAATTACGAGCTCATGTTCAAACACTATTAAAAGGGATCTACATCGCTATCCTTACAAATTTATTGTGTGCTATCTCAATGCGAGGGGGTGGACCCACCTTTCTCCACTACCAATTTTAATAACAGCATATGTGAACGAGCAGTAAATTACCTCAGTAGCCGTAATAACATAAAACACAACATGTTCCAAAGAGTTACTTTTTGGAAACAGCTATGCCACATTATGCATGAGATGCTATGCACTGCATATGAACACATGTCCTTAAGTAAATATTCTCAGTCAGACAGATGGGCCAAAAAAGCCATTTTAAATTCATGCGAAAACCATAAAACAACTTGACAAGTGTGAGCCCATACATC
Organism: Schistocerca gregaria; assembly: GCF_023897955.1. Taxonomy (NCBI): domain Eukaryota; kingdom Metazoa; phylum Arthropoda; class Insecta; order Orthoptera; family Acrididae; genus Schistocerca; species Schistocerca gregaria. Next base: position 208,740,764 of record NC_064926.1, read on the forward strand.
TATACTACAGTAAAAACTGGGTCTTATTGTATCCATACTGTCATGACTTTACAGTAAAAGCAAACTATTAGCAGCCTACAAATAGTTACATCAAATATGAAAACAAAGATTGATGGAAGCCAGCCAGGTAAACATGAAAGTAAGAATGAACAAAAAGCCCTCAAACTTCAGATCAAAAGACATTTGTACCATGACTGGCTGATGGTGATTATTTGTACATATCAAATATTATCCTGGCATTGTCAATGACAAATGCCAATAAAGAAACATTGGACTTTCGTTTGCTGACGAAACGACTTGCTCCACTTGCATACAGTTCTACTACTGCTTCTAATTAATATTTACAATTCATTCTCAAACATCCACTTACGTTAATTTACTATACTCTTCTGTGGTAACATAATAGAATGCAAACAATAATATTACCACAAAAATCCTTCATTATACTAAGTGGTGCAAAGTAAGCCACTAAGAAACATTTGAGACAAAAGTGGTGCGGAGTACCATACCAGATCAACGCAAAAACCGTATTAACTATTATATACCCCAAGCAATTCATACTTTCCATCTACTTCGTTCCACAGTTCAAATATTTAGCATGTTATTCACAATACAAAAACAACTTTCTCTTAAGATATTAAAACATACAGTACAGTAGCCGTGGCATCTTCTGCTTACCTATTTGAGAAGGAGTAAGACCCTTACGGGCCAATTTGCTGATTTGCTCCCTAACGTCTTCATCTTTCAATTTCAACCAGTTGGGGACGCTTCTTCTGTATGGTAATGCTGACTGGGATATACCCTTACTGCAATAGAATTGTTACAATAAACATGGTTACCACGTTGCAGCCAATATCCGTAAAAGGGAATATCCAATTATATAAAGCAACTTCTACTAAAGAACTTAATATTAATACGGCTACAAAATAAACGAAGCAACATTTCAACTAACCCAGGCGCGTGCATACGACCCATTTTTGCAAAATATTACTTAACACGTGGTAAACCTAACCACACCAAACGCACTCTTTTCCGAGCTGCTTCCAAAGAAATGCTTTGAACGGAAGAAGTATCGGGCCAGTATTCCAAAGATGATGCCATCAGTAAGAATAAAGATCGATTCACACAGAAAGTCGATTCAAACTTGATAGATCCATATTTCGCTATGATAGTAAGGAACAAGAGAACCCACAATATATTTAAAATGTCAGCATTAACACAGACTGTTCGAGAACGGGACCTCAAAATCAAGGTTTCTGGTATGCTGGTGAAGTGAGCGGTGTCGTTGTCTGTTAACATCGACAGTCAATCTAGGGCCGCTTGTACAGACTCGGGTTAGCAGCCGATTAAATTATATTCTCGGAATTGAATGGGTGACGCGTTGGGACGTACACGGAATAACATCTAACTCGGGATAACATAAAGGGCGATTTCGGGCCTGGTTCATCTGGAGAATAATATTAGACGATAGCAGGAATAGCTATGGAACGAGAGAGTGGTGGTGAGATTTTGGGATAACTGTTTAACAGAATGAGAAAGGAGAAGAAAATGAGACGTCGCCCCAATTACGGTATTTTGAAGTATAAGATGATTCCTAATTTATATCTAGATCTCGTGCGTCAAAGGAAACAGTACTTCGCCTTTATGATCTCATAAGTGTCCGCCCCCGGTAGCTGAGTGTTCATCACGAGTTCGATTCCCACCTGGGTCGGAGATTTTCTCCACTCAGGGACTGGGTGTTGTGCTGTGTTGTGTTGTCCTAATCATAATTATTTCATCCCCATCGACATGCAGGTCGCCCAAGTGGCGTCAAATGGAAAGACTTGCACCTGGCGAACGGTCTACCAGACTTTTACATCTATCTCATAAGTGAGAAATTTGAGCATTTGACTGACAAGTGAGACTATCCCTGTGTTTCCTAACACATGCTGTTTATTTGTTATAATATGCATATGATATCCATATTTCGTGAATGAAATACTGTCGTTTTATACGTATAACTAAGCGGAAAAATGATAATTCGTGTCAAAATACTCTAGTTTATCTGGCATGTGTTACAGCTGCTGCAGTGTTAGAAAGAACTCCTTCTTTTTATTTAACGGACAGTGTCATAATAGATTTACACAGACTGAAAACAAACCCGTCTGGGGCGCTATTTGTATTATGTAACACTTTTTCAGTCTTGAGGCGTGTTTACACTGAGTGCAGAACATGTTTTTGTTCACAATATTGTATGAAACTTGTTCCCTCAACATGTTGGCAACATTGTTCGTTGTTCGCGTTCCCGTTTACACTAGCAACTAACATTTCTACGTATGTATTCGCTACAGTGAATTGATAGGGAACATTTTACCTTGCGTATTCACATCAAGAGATACACTACGTTAAGTGAAAAGGAATAATTAATGACATTTGGTGCTGATTAATAATACTTAACGAAATGAACTGACAAAGAAAACGACGTAGTCGTAGTTGGTGGACCAAAGCATACTACAGAAGATGGCGAGAATGGCATGCTATGTGAGATGAATTTGGAACACAGTTCTGTTTTTCGTAACTTCAGTGGGATATCGCCGCCAAATTTTGAAGTGTTGTTGAAGATTATAGACCACATGTTTAAGAAAAACACAAATTTCAGAAAATCAATCCCTGGGAAGCAAAGAATTTGTCACTCTTCGTTTTCTTGTCATCAGGAGACACCTATCAAAGCCTTGCATATTTATTCCACATTTCAAAGCCGGCCATATCTCAAATAGTTGTGCAAGTTTGTGAAGCTCCTATTGAAGGATTATATAAAGGCAATTGAGTTAAGTTAACAGTACTAAACACATAACCCAGCAAGAAAAGTGACACAAATCGAAAATGGAAGTATTGAGTTTATGTCACTGAAAAATATGGATACAATTACAGTATTACTTTTATATAGAATATAGCAGAATAGACTGCCGTTAAATATGATGTAGCGAATCTGCCGCGCGCTAATCAAGCTCGCCGGTGTGTGTGTGTGTGTGTGTGGTGTGTACGCGTGTGTCAGTGCAGTGCTGTGCGGTCGTAATAACTGTACACGACGTCAGTGTAGTTCCGCGCCCATCCTCTAGAGGCGCTTTGTTTTCTAGCTTTTATATACGTTCTGATCATTATTATTATTCCTTGTTTTTTGAGTTAATTATTAGTTCCGTGCCTCCTGGCTTGTGTGGACAAGTACTGTTTTCTCTCCAATAACTACTGAAGTTTTCCCAGGATTAAGGATCCTTCTCTAGAGACCGGAAGCAAAGTTTCTAACTCCGATCAGTCCATGCATGCCGGGAGTCGTCATATACGCGCTCGCAATAAAGTAATTGTTGCTGAACTGAAGGTCTTTGTTCTTCTGAATCACGTTAAGCAAAGGTCGGACAGCCATCAGTTTAGCTGAACCCCACAACTTACTTGAAATGTAGAAGAAGCTTATACTATTTCACAATATGTTTCGTATATTTCTTTAAAAGTATTTTCTGAAATATTGCATTTTTAAGTTGTGTCACTGTTCTTGCCATGTTGCGACGTATTTAATTGATCAGACATTTATTTTTATTTTTAGTTTTACAGCTATAAAGGATCGTTTAGCATTGTGTTGCTTGCTGTAGTTGACGCCAACTACAACTTTCATATGATGACGTTGGCTGCCAAGAAAGGATTTCTGATGGGGATGTTTTCAAGAATGCCTCCATAAGTGAACTAATTTACAAAGACAAACTGAGTTTGGTACCTCACGATTGTTTACCTGGAACAAAGCCACTACCATATGTATTCACAGCAGATGACACTTTTTACATTATTGGAAAACATCATGAAGCCGTATCCAGGTAGGTACAACAGAGTATCAAAAGAGAGTCTATAACTACAGATTGTCAGGAGCAAGGGTGAGTGTGGAAAACGCATTTGACATTATGACCTTAGTGTTTAGTGTCTTCCACAAGCCAATGCTATTACAACCACGGAAGGCACAAACCATCACAATGACAGCAGCGTGTCTGCACGGTCAAGAAGTTATTGCAGCCCACCAGGAAGCTTTGATTCTTTTTGTCCACAAACAGGTGAAGCTATCCCAGGGGCATGGAGACGAGATGCTAAAGCATCCTTTATTGCTGCTATCCCAAATATACCACAGAAACGTCTCATGCATTCAAGGAAATTCGCCACAAACTTTGTAAGAGGTCAATGATTAAAGAATTTGTTGCTAGCGCAGTCGAGCAGATGTAATTTCGATGGATTGCTCATGCACTGACTGCGATACCTAAGGTATAAGAGAATCTCAGACCAGAGAGCAGTGTTGACTGCAGTAGGAACTGTGTAGCAGTAGCAGTAAGAAGTAGCTAGCAGTCATGTGTATGATGTTAGCTGGGCTAGTCGTGGGGAGCGATGTCGGAGCCTGAGCGATATAATATAACGTAAAAGCAGCCTCGCGCATATGTAGTATTGTTATATCAAGTCCCATGTAAATATTTTAAAAAATCTCTTAATAATAATCTTTCTCATAAAAAGTAACTTTTGACAATCGTTCATTTCAGTTTAAAGAATTTACTTTCTCCAATCCTTGATCATCCTCATTATTGAAAAGAAAAATGAGTTGTTTCTTTTTATACATGACAAATCTATCGACCAGTATTGCACTCGGCTGTGCCAGAATAATTTCTTATAGGAGCAGATATATATGCTTTATCCGGCGACCTTAATGAGGGAAGAATTTTTGAGTCATTCAGTATGATCTTTCAGTCCCATGACGCAGCACTGCTGATGTCCAAAATTTACCAGTTTAAATTCACAGTCACTTATTGAAAGGTTATCTATGAGTCACATTTTCTTTATTAGGACATTAGTCACATTTTATTGTTCCAAGGTTACGAAATTTTTCTGTTGGGAGGTTACACTAAATGTCAATGTTATAGTTATATTTTTTACTGTTGGGAGGTTTTGAAACTTTTCTTTTGGGAGGTTACACTAAATGTGAATATTATTTAATATTATTTTATTGTGGGGAGGTTACAATTTGCTAACTGCCTTGTGAGCCCAAAAGGAGCTATTCCATGGCAAAATAATTACAGTTTAAATTATTTTACAAGAGAATAAACATAACATATACAAACACAGCCTTGGTTACCTCTTCAGTTGTGCCCCAGGCCTCCTTTGGTTCCTGGATATCATCCAGGAAAGGTAGGTATTTACAGCCAAACCACTTCGATTCATAAAATGTGTCGGTACCACTTCCAGATTTTTTACTGTCCTCTACTTTTCTTTTCTCTTGTTGGTACTGAGACAAGAGAGATTTAATTCTTTTGTCCACGTCACTGCTGCAGGTGACAAGCACCGCAGCAGCTTTTTGTAATGGATCATGTTTGATTTTAGAATTTTTTTAACCTGCACAAGGGTCATTCCACAGGCACTCTGTGGCGTTTCCTCCTATTTTAAATTCTTTGTTTGTTGATTGTTTCAACATACTGCATTGCTACACTGGCTGAAAAATGTGGGTTGTGGATACTGACACTGACTACTGTAAATTACGTAGCCGACAGGTGCACAGTTGTGTGTCACAGTACTTTAATTTCACTGTTTACAACACCCCAATAATACACAGTTAAATGACCAGTGCAATATTGTTTAACTTTCGAGAAGCCTTATTAATAGTTTTCAGGCGAAACTCCACATACTGCTACAATAGTTTACTGTTGAACATCTGTGAGCAGTAAAAACATAACCACAAAATCCATAGTTCTTGAAGAATAACCAGGTACGTATGGAGCAGACACTGTCACTGTTTTTACACACAGCGTAATTGTTTAACACTTATTTCACAGTTAAACTGAACCATTGTTGTTGTTCTAACCAGCACAGGTTAATAGTCTGTAACTCGGCCGCGGACTGTCTCGTGACTAAAATCGGGGCCTTAAATATCATCATAATAATAGGTGCTGAAACTACACATTTCTCAAAGTTTAATTTACAGAAATTACAACTAAAACTTAACTCATTAAATTAACTGACAGCATCCAAAAATTGGTTCTTTTTAGCAGTGTCTTCCATTACAAGGGTTAAGACGAACTATTTGTTTAAATGATGAAATTAACATATATGTCTATGTAAACAATACTTTTGACAAACTGTTAATTACTTTAGAATTAATGATGGGCTGATGTTTCTGAACAGAGCCAAATAAATAGTTTAAGAATACTAGCATTTCATCTTCCAAATGTCTCCAATTATTACAGAATTTATAAAAAAAAGGATACTAACTATGAATAGTCAAAATAAATTGGAAAATCAATTACATACATAAAAATAAACAAAAAATTAGATCTCGTGTTATATTGCTTAAAAACGAGGGCAAACCTTTCTCTTTTATGAAAATGCAGATTATATTCACGTCTGCTAATGGTAAATAATTAAAAGTAACAAAGGGAAGTTAAGGAGGCAGATTGCAAAACAAGAGGAGAATTAGAAATATCCCAGCTTCCTTCATCACAACTCATATGCCTCATAAAGCGATATCAATTGGAAAATTTTGTCTCTCGATCACTCCATTTCAAACAAATCGAAGCAAAATAAAATAAATGCACCACTACACTCAAAGTAAAACGAACACCAAAACACTCATTCAGAGCAGACAAACACTAGCGCTGCTCAGAGGAATTTCGTGGTAGCAGGCCATTACCGCTGATTTTGTGTTGCGAACATATTTCCAACTTCTTGCGAACATTGGTAGTCCATTACTAGCCGTGAACAATGTTGTGAGCAGCGTTGTGAACAATGTTGCGAATTTAGTGTAAACGTACCTTGGGATAAAAACATTAATATGTTTCATGTAATATAATATTTGTAGAACACTGATTTCCAGAGTTCACTCAGCCACATTGAATCTGTAGCAAAAAATATTGTTCATTGCAACAATTTACAATCTTTTAGTGAAAATATTAGGACCACAGATTCATTAACACCTCATAGTGACAAAGTTGCCTCCCACCTAGCATTATTATCATAAACAAGTGACATATTTGTGCTTACCGAAGCTAAATGTAAATCAGTAACATTAACAGGAAAGTCAGCACTTTTTCTTTCATTATTTAAGAAAGGAAAAAGACAATGCTTTCTCAGTTATAGAATATAGCTATTGTGTTTCTCAGTTGTTAGTATTACCAACACGAGCACATCCTCATTTATCGAAAAATCATAGTTACCTGTATGTTATAAGACCACTGGTGCTTTTCATCCAGCTCACAAAAATGGTAATTTACTGAGGTACATGATCGTTACACATGGGAGACGTGGCCGGCAAGCTAAGTTTTGAAATTTCTCTTGAATTGTCACACAGTTTGACTCACATAATTCTTAATTGTGACTGAAATCGTAGCCAGATTCTCTAAAGTTGTTATTATGATATCTGTGACTTCCCAATCACTGTGATTTATAACAGATACAGGACGTTTTGCTCTGATGGGAGTCTATGTTTGGACACCATTGAAGGTGGTCAGGCTGTGTTAGTTTGTGTTTCGAGAAAGTGTTAACGGATGAGCGGTGAAGTGGCCAATAGTTAGCATGTGTGAGTTATTCAGGGCTCCTACTTTTGCAAATAGCATTTATTCAGTATTTGATGGACTTTTTTTTGGGGGGGGGGATAGCATGTGATACAAGCTGCACTTAGAAGGTTTCAGTGTGTAACTAATGTGGAATTTATAATAATTGTAAATATGGTCTGTAGTAGGCTGTAATGTAATGTTTATTTACTCATGCAATTAGCTAATTTACACTAAGCGTCATTGTCAAGGACATCTGTAACATATGTATTACACATAATTTTCAAATCACACTTAATTGCAAGTAAAAAGTTGCCATGTTTAGATTTATTAAGAATTTGGAGGCTCCAGATTTCACCAAATAAAAAATTTTAGTAGAATTTATAGTTTGAGGTAGTGTGGAAGTTTACCGTTTTTTCAAGATAACTCACACAATTCATTGTGGCTTATTCAGTGACCTCCAAGATCTTAAGAAACTTGATTAGGTTCTGGAATTAATTTCATTTTAACTGTGACTTCTGATGTTTCTACGATGTTGTTGGACACATTGGTGAACTCGAATTTGTGGAACTCCAAATATAAAAAATTGAGTGTATACATGAGTTCTGCATATGAAATCCTACCTGTATTTATATTAAAAACATAAGTGAAACATTCGGTATGTTGCGACGAAACGTAACAAAACTTGTCCAGCCACATTTACAAGCGTCCCTTAAAGTGTTTGTGCTGTGTAATGTGTGAGTAAATCTTTTCATGTAATAGCAAGTGGGTGCTCTGAGCTGATGTCGAACTTGTGAACAGTTTAGAACTCCGATTTTTGGCGAGTTGATGAGAGTCATTGTATTTTATTTGATAATTCACATCACATGCACGTTTCCATACAAACCATACAGTTGTAAATTAAGTGAAAATAAAATAAAAAAGTATATGGAACAATATACGTTTATTCTTAAATCATTTTTAAAATTTTTTCGTTTCTAATCCTAATTTTGAGCTTTATTCTCTTTTTTAATTGATTTAATTTTTTCCCTCTGTCCTGGTTCTAGTCATACTATTTTTGAAGCAACACCATCTGCAGCTCTGCGATTCTTTCACACTTGAGAGTAGGTATTACATTCTGAAAAGAAAATTGACAGGTTGAAGGTGAGATTATTCTAGAATACAAAGGAGAATGCAGTGAAGGTGTCACATCTCCAGTTACTTCCCCCTCCCTGCCAGTCTACAAACAGATGTCAGAAATTACTGCACAATCCAAATTTGTGTGTGAAATAGTTACTGTTCCTCAGCATTTAGGAGAAATGCAATAACAAAAGCCTCCAGTTTCGGTATGTGCCATAGGCAAATCTCTGTCCCAGCAATGTAAAAAAGATGACAGTGGTTCATTGCGAATTTTAGCTTCTTATTCTTTGCATATCACATCAATATAATTATTAATAACCATCACAACATGGAAACAGGATTTGTATATACCCAAAACTGAACAGGTGAATGCAAAAATAGTGTTCAGTAACTCAACAGAGGTATTTTCTATAGAACATCCATAGCTACTGTAATGAATTGTTGATCATTCTGAGACATGAATATAATAGCAAGCTAGTCAGAGAGTAACTCCTCTCAGAATTGTTACTCAAATCAATACCCACAATGCCTGTGCCATCACAGTCTGTTGGAGACACTGAAAACACAAACAATCTCACAAAGCAGGCTACATTTCACAAGTGCTACTATATTAGGTAGTTACTTATGGATCATCATCAATCACCATCATTTGATGGAAAATGATCATGCCTAGAAATGTCGCATATGACTGAATAAACTGAATTGACTGTTATGTCCTTATGTTGACAACATCAAATCGTGTATTTTAGTGGACGCCATTTAGAACTTATAGTCCACATTTGGGCCACCACCAGTTTATGTCCATGTCTGGGAATAATATTTTTCTCTTTAAATAATCGTACTTCTGTAATAGCTTGTGAGGTATCCCTTATTTTCAATCCACATTTTTCTCTTATTTTTCAGATTTACATTTTGTATCTCCTCTTCAGGTATTGTTAGCACTCATTGAGCTCAGACACTGCTGCAGAATGCATATCATGGAGTAAGAATTTCAGTTTGCACACTGGCTGAAGTAGTACTGAACCAACTAGCATTGCTAGTCGATAGTAGAGTGAGACGAAGTGGCTAGCAGTGAGAAAGACAGTTACATTAGTGCAGAATACGTAGGTAAATCACAGACATTCTGGTGCAAAGAAAGTTATTTACTAATAAAGCCACTTTTCCACCACAGATATTATGGGAAGCCTACTGGTCATAAGCCCTTTCTTAGAACAATACAACAAAGCTGTAGCTTCACTAAACAAATGATCAATGTTTAAGGTAATGCACTTGTATGAACAGCTACGAATAAGATCTAGTGTTTGTGCTGTACTCGCTGGACATCAAAAGGATGCCTTCTAAACTAGTTCTGTTGTAAGATCACACTGTCAAGAAATTGGTTCTTTTGAGTTCATAAGTGATATATTGTTGTGTTATTATCAGATTAAAGTGTTTTCGCAAATAAACACAGCTTAAGAGCATGCAAGAACATCATTTCAAATTAAAAACTATTCAACAACCAAGACTGAATAAATATTTCTTTTTTTAAGACAACTGGTTTCAATAGACTTTGCTGACATCTTCGGGTCTTAATTTGTGCTGGGTTTTGTTCACTTGACACCTTATGTGTGAGGTTCAGTGTAAAATGAATATGTTGGACAAAATAACTTTAATGCCTGAAGGTGACAGCAAAGTCAGTTGAAACTGTTTGTCCTAAATAAAGAAATATATTTTGCGATCTTGGCTATTGAATGGTTTTTAACGATTAAAACAGATCGCCCTTCACTACTCTCAAAATAAGAAAATTCAGTCCTTATTTCAAATAATAGAGCTTCCCAAATCATCACCCGAAAATCCAGGATACAGAATTGCACTTCCCAGAGAACTGAATATCGCCGATGCTGGTTCTGTCAGGGACACCAACTATGAAATTTTTGAGGAAAAACAGGATGAAATTCTGCATGTTTCTGTAAAAAGAATTGTTGATACAGGTAGCGAATTGTGTCCTGTAATAAAGGTACTTTATGGCGAAACAGTAATTAAAGAAGACATACTAATATCTCAGCTGCAAGGGATTAAAGTTATCCACACAGTAGATGGCAAGAGTAAAATGATACAGAATCAAGTATTATTGGAAGTAAGGGTACAATGAGTAGCGTTGGATGTTAATGCCATGGTTAGAGATCTTTGAATTGGGCTGATAACAGGGACATAGATTTTTGGGAAGGGTAGCAAGACCCTGACCATAAATGGATCTCAAATCGAAATAAAAATTCGTAATATAGTTTCTCCTAAAGATAGGGTATAGGACAAATCCTATATGAAAATAATGTGTGAATGCTTTCATTGGGAGATGGATAAAGAGGTAAGTGTTTTACAAAGAAGGAGGAATCAATGAAAATAAGGTTGGAGGACAAATAGTGGATGAGATAAGAGATAAAGTAAAAATACTGACGCCAGGATCAAAATTAGATCGGAGAATTAGAAAATTTACTATTAAAATTTAAAATGATGTTTTCTAATAAACCAGGATTAACAAAGGGAGAACTAGATAAGTTTAAAGTTAAGTCACATCAACCATTTACATTAAGACTACAAGTAACACTATTAGCAATAAAGGGGGCCACAGGTAAGGAGACACAGAGGACAAAGTCTCCGGAGATTATTGACAGATCAAAAAGTTAATACTGAGGTGTGTATGTTAAAAAAGAGCATAATTCAGTACAAGAGACATTGGTCGCATTAAAGAAAGTAAAATAGCCTGAAAATGATTGACCATAACCTCCTAAAAAACTGATACAAAAATTTGAAGGGGCCAGTAAGTTACCTAGTCCTGATCTGCCCACTGGCTGATGGCAGATCTAGTTAGGTGAAAGATGTAGATAGTACACAGTTTTTGTTTATAGAGGTAGGTGTTACCAGTTCAGGTATTGCTGATGGGTTAGAGGCTTGAAACTATGATCGAACTCTTCTTGAAATTTCCAAAAGGAACTGACATGAGTTTAGAAGAAAAGTATAAACTAGCTTTGGAGAGGTTAGTAGTAAAAGGAGAGTCTCGGAATGCGAGACTTGACAGGAAAATAGTAGCAAAGGAATATGTAGTGGAAAATATTATACTAATAAGGGCCCATACTAAATCAAACAAGATAGTCGCCGAGATAAAGAAATTTTACGAATTTTTGAAGGGCGAAATATGGTGAGCAGGGTACACATTTCTACATAGTAGAAGTGGCATATCTTATGTCCAAAGTAATAAGAGATATATACAGTGCAGTTCGATGTTAAACATACTTTGGTAGTCAAGGGGAAGACTTCCAGCTCTGACATATTTGAAAAAGAGCTACTGACCAGAATATCTTTCTAGTAAACAAACATATGAGGTCTTCTTAAAATACCCGAATATGTCGCACAATTCACTGTATGTAGTTACACAGTAAGAGTGAAGGTGTATTAACAGAAACAATAGTTTTATGAATTTTGAGATAACGTGTGTTTTAGTTCTTTGTTTGTATAGAATAAGCAGAGGGAGTTAATCTGCGAGAGGCAAGAGTCAGATGTGCTGTGGTATCAACAAGACATTAAAGAGCCTAGACAGCCTGGGCAGTGGTAATGATCTCTGAAGCGTGTAGTCAACAGCTGACATGGCCAGAGTGTTAGAATGAATGAACGCCAGCATGAAATAATCAAGGACACATTTCATTATATTTTTTAGTATACAAACAAGCTGAATGGTATTGGACTCAAGGTATGAGGATAACGAGTTTCACACAAATAATTATTTATCGTTGAATGACCAATTAAACAATAATATATAATGGAATAATTAGTTAATGTATTGAATTAGAAAATCATTTGAATGGGATAGTGCAAATATTGGGTTAGTGCTTAAGTTCCTAGAGTTTTTCCAGAATTTTCATAAAAGTAACAGACAGACATAACAGAGAATTTAGTTATCAATAATATATCATTCTTCGCTATCTACAACAGTCTGCAAACGTCTGGATAATATTTCGATTCTGCAACTGTAGGAATCACGTGGTCTTGAGGTAAAGAGCTCGAATTTTCGACCAGAAAGGAAGTTCCTTGAAGGTTTTT